>NW_008752054.1:64199-82822 GCF_000715545.1 Opisthorchis viverrini | reverse complement strand
TATATATATATATATATATATATATATACGAGTCGGATGGTGAGATATTGAGGGATTACTCACATGTCTGTTACAAAAATAAGTTTTCATTTCGAAAAATTCGGTCTCCGCGATCTCAAGATAAACGGTTCATGATAGAAAGAATTGGTATCTTTGACCCCCATGTAACCTGATAAGGTGATGGAGGGAGGACCCATAGTCAGATAGTTTTGATTAAATCAAATCTTGAAACATCAAGGAACACATGCTCCATTGCGTAAAAGTAAACAGCGTATGAATAAACCACACGGATAGAGAACTCCACAGGTTTGGACAGATGAACGTTAACTCTAGTCTTGAAAATTCAAGGTGGTTTGGAAAACTGAAAATAAAGGAAAATTTCAAAAACTAGTAGTACTTGTGGACAACGAGGAAGTAACAGTTCTGTTCGGTGATACGTAGCTAGACGGTTGTAAACGCATCGGTTGACTTAACCTTTTTGGGAGTGTAGCGGGAAAGACGAGCTGAATAGAGCGTTTGCTGTGATAATAGCGATAAAATAGTGAGATGAAATGGCGGTAAGGGAATTTTTCAGATTACTGGTCAACAGAGGGAAGTCAGTGGGACGCATTTTTTCCTTTTGCACCATCCAGAAGTAAGGGTTATGTGGAAGGAGCGACCTCTCAAGCTTAACACCATTACTGTATAGTGGGGTGGGTTTTGGACTTGCACAAGATGAATCGGGAGGGGAGCAATTTACGAGACGGAAAGAAACCGAGTTTTATTGAGGCGGTCCATTTGAGACTGTTCAAAAAGAGTCGACTAACAAGCGAACGGTTGGGCGTTTGAGATACCGAGCTGGAACCAGTGGAGACTGGAATATCGGGTGCAGTGAGAAACAAAAGATATTGTCAATAAACAAGGAAGTGTTGGTGGAACTGCAACCGGGGTGACCTTGCGGACTCGCGAGAGAGCACAATCAAGGCGTATCAAAATCTGGCGGTCTGTTGGGACGTCACCAATCCACTTTACCAACTTCTTTGGCCGTTTGCTAACCAGATCTTCATGCGTTAGGCCCTTCAAACGTCTTCGAAACACCAAAACATACCAAACTAGCCCACCCTAAGCGTGCTGCGTACGCTAACAGATTCCCAGTAGAGATATGAGTAGGCTCTCGAATGAATACCAGGCACTTGAATCCCAGGTAGTAATATTTTGAATTGAACCGATGTGCTATAATGCTTAAGGGTGTTACTGAGTCCAGTTTATGACGTACTGCTGTTCAGTCAATTTATTCGGTAGAACGTGTATCGACAGGGGCGAGATGGACAAAGTGATTGGAGCGCGAATTTACTGACCGGAAGGTCCGTGGTTCGAACCCCACTTCTGCCTCTCGACTTCCCCTGTCTAGGCTTGGGCGACCTGGCAGTATCCCAGCCCTCGTGCTTCCTTCGGGTGGCATGACAGCTAGGCACCGAAAGAGTGTACTCTGTAGGCTTTCTTTTTTTGCCTGCCATGCTATATGCAGCAAGTAACATAACCCGGCTGGTGGCACCACGTGACGACCGGTGCGGTATGATGTTATCCGTAATTGTGCAATTTATGTTCTGATCGTTGCTGTTAGCAACACAGTTTAACTATCCAGTGGCGCCTCCTGCAGCTTAGGCCGAGTTTACCTCTTCATTGGCAGGCGTTTTGACCAGTCTGATTAATGCCCAACCAAAGCCGGTCGGGAAATTTCTTCTCAGGGTCATCTCCCTAGTTTCTTTCCTTCGGGTTCACTCGTTCCTGCTGTCGTAGAATCCTGATCTTCCACCAATAACGTGTTTGAATGTATGTAACTATCGAATTTTCCGAAAATGGGGAGCTGGATAATCGTCTTACGGACACATTTATTCATTCAACCTACTATCGATAATGAACTATTTTTGTTGAAACAATTAAGCCCTCATTCGCTATACCCGCACACTATAGTTTTGCCCAATTTAGGTCGTATTCATTGTTCGGCATAACGAACGGTGCTTACACGTCTGCACATCACTTTCGAATCTGAGTCTGTTGCTGCGCATTTCGGGTTGTGTAGTACGTGCTTAAACAAGTAATTGTGACGGCCAATGTAGTGTGTATGAGCAGAAGCTGTTTCTGGTGCATAAACCTATCGCAAAACGATAAGACCTTATGACTGATAAACCTGTACGGGGACTGCTCAGTTAGGATGTAAACAGTGTTTTCTGGTGACGGAATTCTTGCCTCTCTAGCAAGCAGTGTACCGTTCTGCTTGTCATGCAATCCGATTGTGCAACTTCGTCTGTCGCAGTGGCCCGATTCTCTTGGATGTGCTAACTGAGGCAGGCTCGTTATGGTCGCGCGCTCTCTGGGAGGTTACCTGTTGGTAATGACCACCATTGTTCTTGCTTGAATCTCTTGAGCTTAGTTGTCTCACAACAGATCATCAGTGTCATAGTTGTCATTACTGTCTCATATAAACACAATAAAGGAGTGGTATGCAACACTAGATACTCAATCGGTTTTCCGCTACTAGGCAGCATAACAAAGTTTGCGAACCTTATGATGAATCTATTGTTTTCTCTTTAAGCGTCCTCATTTTTCCCTTTTCTTTTCCAGGCGGTTACTTTACATACCGATTTGGGTGATCTCAAGCTGGAAGTTTTCTGTATGCAGGCCCCATTAGCTTCAGAGGTGAGCTGATATTTCGGTCTACCACGTTTGCGACATCTGCACAGAAGATTGCGACAATCTTCTCTATGGATCTTTCACTTGCTACCTATGTGAATGCTGCCAAAAGAAGTATTTTGTTGGCTTGTGCTCCTCTAAGTGTATCTCCTATTTTAAATTCGATGGAGAAGTATTGTGGTCGTCCGGTGAATGTTTTTTACTGGCCAAACAAAGATCGTAAGGGGACTCTGCTTGTGGAAGTAGAGTCTGCTGCGCAACTGAAACAATGTCTGAACAACCTGTCAGAGTTTTCGCGGATAATCCACAATTTCCCTGCAAAAGAACACTCTATAGTTCGACGTTTGAAGCTTAACACGTTTCGACTGTGCTCGGACCCTTCATGCTGGCGGGTTTCTCGTCCACCACTGCTGGCAACAAACCTGTATCCACCAAATGTAGATGTACAGAAACCACTTGTCGACACAAGGGGACTTAAAACTCGCCTACAATCTTGTGATTCCATCGATGACCAAGCTTCCATATTGTTCAACACAAACTGTCTTACCTATCCTGAACTGCTATCTCGGTTCACCGTGTGTGACAGTATCCAGGACGTACTTTCACAGATCCACCTGGATACACAAGTATCTGTTTTTGGTTCTGTTGTGGATGGCCTGGGTTCGGCTACTTCCGACCTCGATCTTGTAATTCGCCTTGGTTCAGATGTCAACCCAGAACTAGTTGATATAATAGACCGCACAAGCCTCAAGCACAACGGTCCTCCGAATACCGGCGTTTCAATCATACCAGCTCTACTCGCACCCCCACAAGCTAAACACCTGTTTCTATCCGCGCTGCGAAATCTCTTGGTACGACTAGACCCTCTGGGCTTCACAGGTGCCAAAGTGTACAGAGGTCGAGTCCCTATTCTCCACTTGAAAAAATACAATCTCCTTGGTGTGGGAATCGATATTTCTCGTGTATCAAACACTTCCTCACAGTCTAAAAAAATCCACTTTCATGATGGTATTCACTTGACTCAGCTACTGCGAGCAGTTAACTGTTGTGTTCCCGGCTTTGCCAAATGCATTGCCGTGCTGAAATTCATTTCAAGACGAACAGAACTGACGCGCGAGGGTCCCAGCCCGGGTTTCACCAATTTCAAATTAACTATGTTGTTTGTTCACTTTTTGCAAGCTTATGGCTATGCACCCCCGCTCAAGCTTCTCCACCACATTGCCTCTGATCCTTCTCACGGTCTTTCGTCCAATCCGATGTTAACCGACTTGATCAGTCTCCCATCCGTGGACACACTGCTCCGACAATTTTTCGCCTACATCACTACTTTGCACCCTTCTCACGTCGTTTTGGATCTTTGCACCGGCCGTGCTATCCCTCGCGATCTGGCTACATCGAGTGTTCCTGCAAGTCTCAAACTCCCTCGTTTTCTGGATGACGTTGAGACGAGTGAAAACGAGCCGAAAGTTTGTGATTCCGGTTACGTTCTATGCCCAAATCCAATCCATCCTAATCAAAATATTCTACATGGTGTGGATGAAACCGACTGGTCCAATCTTGTCGAACTGTGTCACCAATGGACGCAAGCCCTTGAGTACAACCGATGCCCTTTACCTGATTCAACAAGATCCGATTGGGGATTGTTGGCCCTTCGTAAACCCGACTCTGATTCTGATACTAGCATATCTGCTTGCCATTCTATCAGATGCTGAATATGACACCCCCACTCTTTTTTTCCACCCCTCATCTAGATATTTCATACTGGTAGGCTTAGTAGTTTTTTTACACTGCCGTTTTGTACATTTCCTATCTTTTGCTGTATAAACTGGTCTTCTTTTCCAATTTGCCCGCGTTCCACAGAACTTCTTGGCGCTTTGTGCCTCAGATTATTACAAAGGCTGTATTTTCCATCGTAATATCAAGGGTTTTATAGTACAGACTGGTGACCCGACTGGTGAGTGTACAAATTCCCGCCCAAAGTGAATCGAACTCTGTCATCATTCAGGTACCGGAAAGAATGGACAAAGCATTTGGAAGAAAAAGTTTAAGGATGAGTTTCATGAATCCTTACGGGTGGGTTTTTTCCGATTCACAAACTGACCTCTGCTCTCCTCGACAGCATAATGCACGCGGAATAGTGTCAATGGCGAACAATGGGCCCGACTCAAATGGATCGCAGTTTTTCATCACCTACAGCAAACAAACCATGCTTGATATGAAGTACAGCATTTTCGCAAAGTAAGCTATGTGTAGTGGAATTTTCTCTGCTATTTTCTCATAGGGCAGATATTACTATTGATATTGGTAGTAGATCCGATGTGACACTGGCTGCCCTAGACCTTTGGTTTCCTGGTCATACGGAATCGCTCTCGACCCAAATTTCACATGGTAATCAGGTTCGTTTTTCATCGAAACGACCTCGTTCAAACCATTTGCACCAGTGACTCGTGACTTTTTCATCCGGGCATCACGTATAGACCAAGCTTTTTTCACCCAAAAGCCACACCGAATAGTTCATCTTAAAAAATGATAACCTCTTTTAATCAGTTTTGTGTATTAATGCTCTAATGTATTTTGCTCGCTTTTGGTTTCAGACGAATCTGAGCTAAGTTGATCGCCGAGTTATTGAACTTGATAAAGCTTGCCTAGCACAACTACTCACTTTACTCCGTCCAAACTAATTTGCCGTTATTAGTGTATCCCTTGCAATGAATGTAGTCCCGTTACACTGAACACTGGTTATCTGATAGGATGTTGCGGGAAAGAAACCCAGGATACAGCTATACAGCAAAGTCAACGAAGATCTCTTTAACCCCATCGTGATCTTACTATCAGACTTGAAATGACTACTTGAAGTTTCCTTAGGTTTGATTTATTATGTCCCAGAAAGGATGCAGCGTTTAAATTCAGCTAGTCCAGTCAAGCTTTCACGATAATAGCATGTGTTGACCAGTATGTTTAAAAGTAAGGCATGCTTAAAGGGGAAACGGACACACCAAAATAATGGTCACGAGGAGATCTTTGGATGAGCTGGATGCCAGTTCACAATTACAGAAGAAACTTGTGGACAGGTTGGTCAAGGTACCACGAATAGCCGCTCGCGATCTCCCTCTTTTTGCGACTTATCAGGTATTACGCAACTGAATGACTTATTCAAACCAACGGTTAGCAGAGGGTTAGTTTTCGTTTGACGCCTCCACACCCTGTAAATTTAATGTGTATTAAGATGCCGTCACAGAGTGGCTGGATGCAGTGAGACGAGAGGACGCCGAAATTAGCAGCTGTGAGTAGTTTCCTCTATGGAAGCATACTGCGATATCCCGAATGTCGTACTGTGTGCAGCACATTCAGTTGAAGATCATAAACTAGAGATTTACTTGAGTCTCTCGTGAAAACCGAATCGATTTGCAAATGAGTATATTTGTCGAAATCAATCCAATTTGGGTTCAAGTAGAACATGAGGTTGACGGAAACTCGGGGACTGCGTCTACTTGATGAGCCCCGAGAAGAGCGAAACCGGTCCAGGGCTGTCGAAGAGTTTTCAGCAGCCTTGTGAACAGTTTCCTTTATAGCAGCTATGATGCTTTTTAAGGCCAAATAGTCTTCGGCAACACGTTCAAACGGAATCAGAGCAAGTGGTGTTAGGTAGAAAAAGAATATTCGAACACCATTTCGGCACCCTGTAGGAGCTTAGTCCATTTAACTGGGTATGGCAGCGCGAAAATGCAATAACAAGGTTGGCGTAATACTCACCTGCGAGTCAATCTCCTCACATTCGGTCCTTCTACTTTTTGTGCATTACTCTTTCGTGGATGGGACAGTGAGCATAACCATGCAGATAAAATTTCAATCTCCCTCAATGCCAACAACTGCGACACTGGTACAAGAATAACTTGCTCTTAACGCAGAGAACCGACTCCACTCACTCGAATAGAAGAAACAATCCTCGAACGTTGCTGTTTTTCGAGCAGCTAGGTACCGAAAGGGCGCTACAGCTGAATGACTGTTTTTATTTATTTGAGAAACAATCCTCGAACGTTGCTGTTTTTCGAGCAGCTAGGTACCGAAAGGGCGCTACAGCTGAATGACTGTTTATTATTTATTTGGTCCAACATTGTTAATACGGCCGATCACGCTCAACATGTGACCACAACATGGCTCACTTCTGCCCAATCACTGGGACAGCTTCGTAGTGGTACTACTGCAAAATAGCGTGCTACACTGCACAGAGCAGATACCAAGCCTAACAACAAGACGATCAACATGATACACTGCACAACTAGAGCAATAGATGGATAGCTCATCCAGTCATTTACTCGGCTGGATCTTACCAACTGAAATATCAGGCGCATTTGTGCAGCACATGCAGTTGAAGAATGCCATAAACGAGAGATTCATTCGAGTCTCCCGTGAAAACCAAATCGTTTTGCAAATGAGTGTATTTGTCGAAGTAAGTCTACTAGTCTTTTCCCAGATGTGGTTTCGACACTCGGATTGGCTCAGATCGGAGTGTACATTTCATGATGGTGCCAGTGGAAAGAGGAGGTGACCATGGCGAACCCAGTTGGTTGTGGGAAGATATTTTTCTGGATAGATCGTCACTGTCAGAATGTGGAAATACATGGCAGTAAGGATACTCCTCGTTTGCAAAGTATACGCAGAACAGCCAGTCTCCCGGGAGATGAAAGTCCAAATCTTTAGGATGTTTTATCTCTCACATTGGACCGGGCCATTTAGTTCACTTCTTTGGGGTTTCCGCTTTTCCGTGTTGGTGGTGGGGAGGGGGGCTAAATTGTATGGAACACTTCGGAGTATTTTTATCTTTGTGAAAATTCATCAACAAGGTCGGAATGCGCTTTATTTGCTCCAAACTATAATTCACTGGGAGATGGTCGATCCTTCTCAAGTTCGCTCGTTCATGAAATGTTTACGACCTGCCGTGCTCACCTGTGTATGTGCATGCCTACAATTTCGTCATTCTCCGAATTTCATATTCAGAGTTATCGATGGGTGGAATGTCCTGGATGAACTGGAGCGTGCCCCTGTGGAGGAAAAAACCTACCGACCACTAACTGATATCCACATTCAAGACGTGACGATTCATGCCAACCCGTTTGCTGAGTAGTTTTTTTTTGCCTTTTTTCGTAAACGATGTATGTATTCGCAATTGTGTGACCGCAGCCATGTAATAATTACAGTTCTCACTGGTACATCCGCTTCTGCTCTTGCTCATCTTTTGAAAGACATGAATTTGTACGCCTTTTTGGGAGTAGTTGGCATATTCAGAGACTGGGGACCTGCTTCTGGACGAATCTCAAAGGTATACAGTGACGATGCCACGTAATAGCAAGAATTTGCTTTCCGTTTTGAGAATCGGACCCACAATTCGAGAAATATGAATCTGATAACCTAGGAAAAGGTGCTTGAGCTCAGAATGAAGATTTAGATTATCTTTGAGAGGACATAGGGCGACCGCGTAGTAGATTGGGTAGCCGTTTTGGCCGTTCTTGTACCCGCATAGCAGTTTTGTAAAACCGGTCATCAATGAAGAAAATCTCAACAGCCTCATTCCGCTGGCCCGAGTACAATCTGGTTAGCGCGTCCCGAGTCAGCTAAATGACCTGCACCAATAAGATGTGTTTTAGCCTTTGGTCAAATTTGCTTGATCATCTCACTATTTCATACTCTTTTATGGGGACAGGCACATTCTTCCGAAAAGTTGCCAAGGATTTGGTGGCAAACTGTGGCCCTTTTTCGCTTTGAACTCCATTGATCTTTTTTCTACTCACTTGTTCGAAGTAGGTCGCCTCAACGTTGAAGATATCGTTATGTTACGGAGCAATATCGCGGTAGACACGTATGTTCTTCCATAAGAAGTGGTCCAGCCATATGTTCTATACAACTCGCTTCGGACACTCATTTTCTCTCTCTGATCCAGAGCAAACTCCTCAAACCACCCTGTGGGATGCGTGTTAGTATATCGCTCTTCAGAAGCGTTAGTGGTCTTGAGAGTGTACCTAAACAGGAAGTTCAAAATCCAATTGTCCTAATTAAAAAGTGCAATTCATTCCCTTAGTAATCGATTGGTTTGCTCCAAGTCGAAAAACTCATGTAGCGTTTTCTTAGTTCTGTACGATGAGCGGAATTATAAACTAGGTAAAAACCGAAGCGCGTGAACAGGTTCCTCGTAATGTGGGCGTGCGTTCAACTGTAGTACCCTTCCGGTGCCTAGCTGCCATGCCACTCGAAGGAAGCACGAGGGCTGGGATACTACCAGGTTGCCCAAGCCTAGACAGGGGAAGTCGAGTGGCTGAGGTCGGATTCGAACCACGGACCTTCCGGGCAGTGAATTCGCGCCCTAACCACTTGGGCCATCTCGCCTCTTCCGTCAGTCTGTGTGCCGCAACTAATTTATTTGGTACCGTCGAATGAAGGTAATAGCAAGACATCCTCTTAGGACAGTCCAGAAAAGACGCCAGTCATGGATCTAGTGAGAGGTGCCTTTCGTACACTAGATGTGTCGGCTCCTATTGTGCCACGTCCAGTCCATCCAATTCCAAACAGCTAAAGATGTGATTCGTTCTTTAAAAGCGCAACCATCATCGCAGCAACATCAGTGTTGATAAATGCTTTTCTATGGTACAACCACAAGGCTCATTTTATCATATTCTAAGCCCGAAACTGAAAAGAAGATAAAAAGGTTGGCAAGGGCGGGGTATGGTGCTAGCCTGTTACAAACATGCTGAGCCGCCTACACCTCCAAGCGCTCACTCACATAGTCCGGAAGGAAACTGACTACGATCGGCCGTCATTTCTTGCACTGTTTCTAACCAAGCGCAAGGGTGGCCAGGGGAACGGTCATCATGGAAAGTGGTCCGCACCAACAACACCCAAACTCTTCGTAGTCTCTTACACACTTCTTCCAAGCCGCATGTTGTCCACCTCTCATCTCGTGCCATTCTGAAAAAGACACGCTGAACAACACTCGTCTCGATGGACTGTTTTTAGGTGTGCATAGCATGCCTCAGCCACTGCAGTTGACGTTGCCGAATGTTTTCAGCGATTGAAGTACTTATTGCGATACCAGATACCAGTTCTCTAATTAACTGGTTACGAATCCGACACCAAAAATGTCTATAAGGCGTTGGCGGCCAAGAACCTGAAAATGCTTCACAACTGCCCTTAGGGGCCAAGTCTCGCAGTCATAAATCAATACAGCCCATATCGTAGTCTCGTACATGCGACCCCTGAGACCTAGACATATACCGTTTTGACGACACAAGTGACGCAGATTAGCAAACGTGATTCTGGCTTTTGAGATTCGTGCACTGAATTCACCAGACACTTCTGTATGAGCTAATGCAACTACCGAGGTATGTAAAATTCCCCGCGACCCCTAGTGCTTCTTAACTTGTAATGTCCAGCGACTGTATGTAAGCACAATCCAGCACTCTGAGTTAGACCGATCCTTACTCACATGAGTCCTCGCTTGAGGGCAACTCTAGCACCAGCTGTAGAATTCTGTAACGTGGGATAACCTGAATAGAAATTTGGATAACATATCTCATGCTGTGATGCAGCAAAATGGATCCACGCAATATGCAAAACATACCTTATCACTTATTACACACTAACATCACCACTCTTCCCGACTGTTCTCTGTTTTAACTGTCAAACCTCACTTGTTAACTTTCAAGGAGCATTCCCCCATGCACCAAGTCTCCCACACTCGCCAGATTTCGGAAGAATACCGCGTACCGTATGTCTTGTGGGCTGGTGTGGTTCTGTCAAGGCCGAAGGTGTTTGTAGTGAATAATTGGCAGGAATCAGCAATAAAAGATACATGCATTATGTGAAATCTGTATCACTGGTCTGTGTCCACACAAGCAGTTATCATTAGGGAAGTAGAAGGTCCAGTATACATGTTATCAAGGCTTAATGAAAGCGAATTCTTTTTACGCGTTATACACCGATTTAAAAACTTCATGGTGCCTAGGAAATAATCGCTCTGAAGACATCTCGGTATCTCGCTGCGTCTCTTAATGAGGTATGAAGTTGAGCGATCAAATCTAACCCGTTGTACAGAATGCCTTAAATTGATGCTAAGTAGTCTTTGGATTTCTGTCAGGGCATCGCGTGTTGGTAGCGAATTCGTCCTACCGAGTGAACAGTGTTCATTCCCTTCTTGATAAACAGTCCATTATCCATACTGATGTTTGATACGTCTGCAGCCTTTCTACCTGCTTAGTTTTACTCACAAAAACCTTAGATATAAGAAAATCTTGTATATCCTGTCCACCATACCAGCACCTCGGTATTTCGTCAGGAGTTCAGATGCGCGTTGTTTCGTTGCTGGCTTCACGTCATCGACGACCGTCTTGAACCAATACGTGGCCTCATCGTTGTCATAACTACACTAAGTATGCAGCGTCATTGTCTGCTCCCCGTTGCCAACTACCAGATAGAGCCAACCAACCTTGGTCGCTCAACGCTGTCGCAAGCGTTTTTTCGCCTCCATTGATACCAGCCCCAGCTACAGCCAAAACAGTGTCAGCTATGTTCTGTCCCATTGAGACGCATCGATCGTGTCACCTGTGTTCGTCCCACCATCGGACACTTGTTGTGTATCACAAACTGGCACGCAGGTGTCACACTACGCATATGATGCGCGCTATTTCTCCTCCGCATTCCAGCATTCTTCCCACAACTCGCCGGACGCAGTTAGGCGACCGTGTTCATGGGCTCGTAACAATATGGGTGTAACGCCACGTTCCAATGCATACGTTGAAATGCTTTGTAACCGGGCTATCTGCCGGCCTTTGAATCCTTCAAAGGCGCACTAATTTGGCTGTTTGTGTTGTGTGCTCCGGTTTTTTGTGAACACAGACGGTGACCTTCCAGTCCGACCGTGAATCTGAAATCGTGTAATTCGGTCCACCACACACTGCACTGTAACCTTCATGATTCTCTCGCGCTACTGATTAATTATTTCAGTAGGCGGCTTCAACTGCTATCTGTTCAGTACGCCTTCGTGTTCCCCCGAGTCTTGTTGAGTGTGCAGATGTGCGGAGGTATTTACAGATGAGAATTTCCAGAAAACGCCATAGACATAGTCTTTTAGACATTTCTCAGCAGAATTTGAGCCTTCAGCCTATGTCTGGCATGTTTTATCGGAGTTTGGGGCCGACGTGTGTGTGGGGAGTAGAGGGAAGTCTTTGACTACCTTCTGTTTTCTGCGGGGCCTTCTTAAAATTTAATCTAAAGACGTACCTGCAAAAGCTACGGGTCCGAACATTCCTCGTTCCGCTGATACTGACTTCTTAATGAAGATCTGGAGCAACCTCTTGTATACTCAAGAGGAGTCGGTTGCGGCGATGTCTGTCCTATCCTAACTTTTGTGAAGTCTCACCGATACTAATTATCAGGTCTCTTCACTAGTTTTTCTTAGTACTGAGGAATTTTCTTCATCGCGTACTCCTACGATTCAGGTATATTGATTCTAAGTCGGTCATTCAGATTCAGTAAATCAACGCTTCCCAGTATAGCGAACCAACAGTAAGCTGAGTAACTTGGTATGTTACAATGTAACCCTTGGTGTCATTTAAATATTGCAACAATGTAACCCTTGGTGTCATTTAAATATTATTGCAGTATTCGCTTTTGAACGAGTTTTTGGATTCGAATGAACGTTTGACAGTATCTAATGCCTCTTCGGGGTGCATTCAAATCGATTGTTTGATCACCCTTCAGTGGTCACGTGAGCCCAATTTTCTAGTTGATTTGCTAACCGTTTCGTATCTCAGCCCAATTTTTGGCCGAAATTGTTGGGGACTCTGGCTTCAGGTGATTTTTTATTGTTTATCGTTTTTATAGAAAAGTAATTTAAGCAGAGAAAGCAATGACAACCTTCACGGAGCATTTCTCAACCATGAGTTCGGGAACCAACACTTGATAGTACGTGACCAGTGTTTCAAGGGATCAGTCACGTATTGACACCCACAATGTTATTTCAAGTAGCTCTGAATTGAAAGGCTGGCTAATAATTGTTAATAATGAAAAAATCACTGTTAGAATGGTTGGTCGGTTGTAAAATGTATCCCTTTCTGTCCAATTGCTGTCCCTCTTACGACTAACTTATTCCTCCTCGCGTACTTACTCATGACGTAGCGTCAAAAGTACATCCGAGATACGATGCTTCCGTAATCCGAATTGTGATTTTTAGTGTATGAGTAACCAAGGTCTAACAACGTCCACAGCACAGACAGGGTGTTTTGCATCCGTAGAGAAAACTTAGGGACGGCTAAAGCAGTGCTAGAAATCAGTATATGGCAAGGTACTCGCCCTCACAATATGACGTCGTAAACGTAGAATCTGATTTGGCCGGGTTAGAGGTGGTGGTCTTTGAAAGGATCTAAGTTTTTGAACAACACTGTATCGCTTTGTCTGTTATCGTACAGTTGCCGGTGATGGAATCAACATTAGGAGTATTTTTTTTTAGAAAGTAGAGTTGTTTGGTTCGCCTCGCTTATGCTCTGGAATTATCTGTCTCACAGAAGATACCTGTGTCAGCGTAACGAGTTATTTTTGTCACGGTAGGTTATCTTCATCGGTTGTTTCTATTTGACTCTCCATTCCACATTTCGTGCGACGAGAGAGTTTCTTGGACCGAAACAGTTACTTCTGCGAAGCAGCCTATGTTCACCATTTCTTCGACAAGCCGTTAGACCACTGTACTCCCTTCATGGTACGTTCAGGGAAATGCATGGTGGTTTCCGTCGTATTAGAGAGTTGTTCGTAACATGGAAGAAAGCTTAGTCCAACATATGTAAATACGGGCAGAGCCATATGGTCGTATGGCAGGTAATCTTTACAGGGCGGTTTTTTCTATGTAGGGAGTACTGTAGCTGTACCATAAGATCAAACAGTGTGAGACATTTTAAGCTAATTTCGTGCTGTTTAGCTGTTAACGATCTAGTACACCGGATATCGGGTTTATGGGAGATCTCGTACTTCGGGGAAAGGAGAGAAAGTTCTTAAGTGCACAAGTTGTGGTAAATTGTGGTGCTGCTCAGGGGGACGCTCTATGTGGGGCTTAACTCAACCTAATCCTTTGTATGTATCAAAGAATCGCTTAAATAACTCTTGAAGGTGTTTCGCATGTGCATAACACCCATTAGTGATGATTTATTTGTCTGTTCGTCTTTTCACCGAGCGTGGCACCAATCGAGGTGACATCGTCAGCGTGGTGTTGAGTAAGAAGTGGTGACGTACTTCAAATATTGTCCCTCTTACATTCAGACTACCTTTCGAAAACGCTTGCTCAGACAAAACATTACTGGGTAAATTTGCGCGCATAGTCCGCTCTTGGCTTCTGCACATTTCATTCTTTCCCATCCGTCGATCGCTTACACTGCTCACTGAACATGCAATTAATTGACTTTATACTCTCAAAACGTATTGTGCTGGGATACTACATGGATGGGTCGTCATAGAAGTTAGGTCTACTCGCATTCAGTAGAGTAGTATTTGATGGTTACGTTGAGTTGAGTAAATAAGTCTTCAGGTGCTCTTCAGTTCCGATAATATCTACTCGAGTTTGATCTGATGTTCAAACCGAGAGCATCCTTTAGATAGAGGGATGACATTTAGTTCCAGATAGTCGGAGAAACTCCCAGCCTACCTCGATAATAAGCTTCATATACCCTCGATCATGTTGTCTGAGGACTAGAAGGCTAAACAAACGTGAACAATGATTGCATATCGCTAGCTAATTTGGGCATCATGTCATTGACTCTGCACCGTAAACGACCAGAGGGGTAGTTAATCCACCCCATGAATTTTTGGTCTGCATACCACGCAGCACCTGATCCATAAAAGCTCCAGTTTTAACAAAGGATTGGCAAAAATGCCGGAATTCTTATGTAGTTACCCTCCTTGAAACTACCTTTGATGGTACTTTTGGCGGATAGTGGCGTTCCAAGAGACATTCGGATTAAACCACCAGCTTAACAGATTGGAATCGGTCAATGAGGACATCTAGCAACAGATTTCAGTGTAATATGCTTTTCACACCTCGTAGTTTCGCTTTGTTCTACTGCATTGAACAAACTAGATACTCTGCTAGTCTCAACTTTCGGCCAGCGCTGTGTTTCCATTGTAGACATACGCTGTGACACTCGGCGATCCTTTTTCCATCCCTACTTGCACGTTCTTCATGAAGCATCTTCTCTTTGGGACAACAACGTACGCAGTCGTTCAGCCATTCCGTTCTTTTTTGCTTCAGCTCCTTTGAAGAATTATTTCCGGAACCCAATCAAGACGCGTTTTTTTTTACTGGATGGCATTTGACACCAGTTCAATTTCACGCGGTGGTCTGGGTCTTTTTGGCCAGCTTGTGATTGGTCCTCCTGGAAGTGGTAAGACTACCTACTGTGCTGCTATGGCGGATTTCCTTACCAATCTAGGTAAGTAGACGTTTCATAGTTTGTTCTCTTCCCGACTTTAACACTTCTCCTCGATTCTAGATGAGGCATCAATCTATGTAATTGATTATTGAGGCAGCCGTAGAACATAACAGACAGCTGGTACCACGCAGAAAACCTACGAAAACCATGCTGATTCCTATGTCTGAACAGAATAGCACGTTATGTCTGAAAACTAGGCCAAACGTTCATCGTCTGGCGTAGGCTGACGACCGTAAGCTTGGAAAGCTTTTCGCACAAACTGACTGCTTATTGTTCTGTTCACCTGTTCTTTGTTCTTCAACCGATGATGCGTTGCCTTCACACTAGGCACTTGCCTAATGATATCTTTGGACGCTAGACGCGTCTTTACATGTTTTTACTGCCAACCGTTAGGATCTATGAAACAACTGACTTCAGTCGTGCACAACCTCGCCCACGTTTGGTTTTTCTAACTATCCAAACAGAACGCAAAGTGCATGTCGTGAATCTGGATCCAGCGAATGATACGTTGCCCTACTCCTGTTCCGTTGATCTTTCCGACCTCATTCGTCTGGAGGAAGTCATGGATTATCTAAGCTTGGGCCCAAATGGAGGTCTTATCTACTGCATGGAATACCTATACACAAACCGGGATTGGTTGGCAGACCGCCTAATCAAATTGAAACAGAAGGATCCGAAATGCTACCTGATATTTGACTGCCCGGGTCAGGTGAGCTTATTCCCAATCATACCATGCTCTGTCATTGATTTTGTGGAAGCTAACAGTTTGGAAATTCATTGCTTCTTTTCGTAGTTCGGTCCCCATCGCTCTGCGTTTATCTCAGGTGTCGCAACAATGGAACGAATTCACATTGACCTCGTGCAGGAAGACCAGTTGTCCTTAATTATCCACCGAGTTGCGGCTCTCTGTGAGTAGTCATTAGCTTTCGGATCGTGCACATGATTGACTATTTCCGATTCTGCTGCCCAATTCCGCAGATGAACTTGACTTCCAACGTCAAGTTGGAATTCAGTTTGCACGCCCTTGTCCGTTTGAATAACACAACTTGGGTGCTATTAATCATGTGATAGTTGCTTATCATAGCTTATTGATGTGGGTACGCTTAGTGCACCGAATTCTAGTGAAGACGGGTGACAATTAAGTGACCTTTGGAGAACCTCCGGTTTGTCATTGTGAAGCTTGTGCTAAAGGAACTACGGTATTGAAGATTTTGTCTTGAAACTAAATAAACCTATGCTGGAAGCAGACGCCACTGCTTTCTACAGTGAGCTTTTGTGGCTTCGTCGACTGTGACATTGTTCGTTCTCAGTTGATTTCTAGGGTCACTGAAAGTTCTGATTGATTTGCCTTAGAAACAAGCAAATCCACGAATAATGTGAAGTGGAGTTATCCAGTACGTCCAGTCAATAAAATTTTTACTGTGAAGCAACGGATGCATATTAGGGAAATCCGGTTGGAGTTTCACTGATGAGGGGGCAACTCCGGTCAAAAAAACATTGAACAATTCGTCAGCATATATTCCTTCATAATTCCACATTGTCCTTAAAATTTTCGACCACTCGATCAGAGAGATTACTCCTGAAGGGTATTCATGTTCTAGAAGAGGCGGAAATGATATTTTCCTCGTAGTAGCCTCTTATCGACAAAGTTGTCGTTTTTCGATCTATTCCTGATGTCCGCATTCGGTCACCTTGGATTCAGTCAGAAAAACGACCTCGCACTGAATGGCTGGATGAACTCGAGTAGACACAATCTGTATCTTAGTTAATTTTCTGAACAATACGTCCTTGATTCCAACTATTTCTAAACGGCTTTCCGGTTTTCCTAGCCTAATCTATCAACAAACTACCAACCGAAACGCTCGACAGGCCGAAGACTACAAACCAACCACTGACCCAACGCAAGCGTAATTCGTAGCAAAACGACTCCCGCTGTCCTTTCCATGTACCTTGTATTGGCCGTCCGATCTTTCATCCAGCGATCTGGCGCTGCTTTTCGCACGGTATGACATCTTCCTACTACTTGAATATACACTTGGTTTAGCTCGCCCAGTCAAGGGCAAAATGTACTCTGGAGTGGCCTATGAACCTCTTGTGGGTAATCTACAGTTGTGGTATCCTGTCTCCTTGCAAGACGCACTTGTGTGTACAAAACCGAATGTGTGACTTCATGCTAGTGCTGAGTAATGTTAGGGCTATCTGATTTATAGGATCCTACGAAACTCCATGCGGAACGGGCTTTTCCTCTGATAGTATTCAGCCACACTACATCAATTACGAACTAACACTGGAACACCACTGTCAGTTTTTTATTTGATGCCTGTATCTTTTCAACTTGAGTATCCGCCCACTGAGAACAGGACTCTTCTAGGCTGACTGAATTCTTCTAGAAACCGTTCATCAGCAGTTTCTATGCCAGAAACCGAGACCATGAAACTGGCTCAACAACTAAACTGCATCAATGACGTGGGACCAGCCTCTGAGCCGAGTGCTTTTTCGAGCCATGAACTGTCAGGTACACGAGGTAGGGTAGCGAAGTCATGATCATCCAACGGGCGCCCCATGAGTGTTGGTCGCTATCGTTTTGGCTCCGAATTACCTGCCAACTCATTTATCCTAGCTGCGTTCGCTGTTGTGGTCGTTCTAACGCCCTTCACTTTGGCCCAGGCTACGGCACCGCCTGACTCTATTTTTTGCTAGTGGAGTTGCTAAGCCTTCCCAACCCTGGACTGATGAACTTGACATGGCAACTCCAGTGCCCTGATAGGTTTGGACTATGCCGAATGATTTGTGGACCGAACCTGTGAGTGGTGCAGGCATTGTGGAATATCGAGTTGGAAAACGCAGTCAACACAGCCTCAGGCAATCAATATTTCTGAAACAAGCGAGAAAAACAATGGGGTTCCGTATAATTTTTTGCTAGTGGAGTTGCTAAGCCTTCCCAGCACGCATTGTGGACAGAATATCGAGTTGGAAAACGCAGTCAATACACAGCCTCAGACAATCAATATTTTTGAAACAAGTGAGAAAAACAATGGAGTTCCATATCATCGCGAGCTGATGGGCGAGATGGATCAAGTGGTTAGAGCGCGAATTTAATGACCTCCGTGGTTCGAACCTGATCTCTACCTCTCGACTAGGCTTGGGCAACCTGACAGTATCCCAGCCCTCGTGCTTATTTCGGGTGGCATGGCAGCTAGGTACCGGAAGGGTGTCACAGCTGAATGATTTTTTTATGGTCGACAGAGTCGAAATGTGCTCCCAAATGAACCGGATGGACAAACTGGTTTGACCGTTGCGAGTTTGCGCTTTCTACGCGTTTTAACAATCGCGTAATATAAATCAAGAAGAAACATCAACAGTAAACTCAGAACGTAACCGACATGGTGCATTTTGACGCCTAAACTCCGGTGCAGCAACAGAGTCTCAACCTCCACTTCTGCACTCATTGTAGAACAAAAGTTATTTGATGGACAGTAGTATTGA
>NW_008752054.1:0-63831 GCF_000715545.1 Opisthorchis viverrini | reverse complement strand
CTTGAAACTAAATAAACCTATGCTGGAAGCAGACGCCACTGCTTTCTACAGTGAGCTTTTGTGGCTTCGTCGACTGTGACATTGTTCGTTCTCAGTTGATTTCTAGGGTCACTGAAAGTTCTGATTGATTTGCCTTAGAAACAAGCAAATCCACGAATAATGTGAAGTGGAGTTATCCAGTACGTCCAGTCAATAAAATTTTTACTGTGAAGCAACGGATGCATATTAGGGAAATCCGGTTGGAGTTTCACTGATGAGGGGGCAACTCCGGTCAAAAAAACATTGAACAATTCGTCAGAATATATTCCTTCATAATTCCACATTGTCCTTAAAATTTTCGACCACTCGATCAGAGAGATTACTCCTGAAGGGTATTCATGTTCTAGAAGAGGCGGAAATGATATTTTCCTCGTAGTAGCCTCTTATCGACAAAGTTGTCGTTTTTCGATCTATTCCTGATGTCCGCATTCGGTCACCTTGGATTCAGTCAGAAAAACGACCTCGCACTGAATGGCTGGATGAACTCGAGTAGACACAATCTGTATCTTAGTTAATTTTCTGAACAATACGTCCTTGATTCCAACTATTTCTAAACGGCTTTCCGGTTTTCCTAGCCTAATCTATCAACAAACTACCAACCGAAACGCTCGACAGGCCGAAGACTACAAACCAACCACTGACCCAACGCAAGCGTAATTCGTAGCAAAACGACTCCCGCTGTCCTTTCCATGTACCTTGTATTGGCCGTCCGATCTTTCATCCAGCGATCTGGCGCTGCTTTTCGCACGGTATGACATCTTCCTACTACTTGAATATACACTTGGTTTAGCTCGCCCAGTCAAGGGCAAAATGTACTCTGGAGTGGCCTATGAACCTCTTGTGGGTAATCTACAGTTGTGGTATCCTGTCTCCTTGCAAGACGCACTTGTGTGTACAAAACCGAATGTGTGACTTCATGCTAGTGCTGAGTAATGTTAGGGCTATCTGATTTATAGGATCCTACGAAACTCCATGCGGAACGGGCTTTTCCTCTGATAGTATTCAGCCACACTACATCAATTACGAACTAACACTGGAACACCACTGTCAGTTTTTTATTTGATGCCTGTATCTTTTCAACTTGAGTATCCGCCCACTGAGAACAGGACTCTTCTAGGCTGACTGAATTCTTCTAGAAACCGTTCATCAGCAGTTTCTATGCCAGAAACCGAGACCATGAAACTGGCTCAACAACTAAACTGCATCAATGACGTGGGACCAGCCTCTGAGCCGAGTGCTTTTTCGAGCCATGAACTGTCAGGTACACGAGGTAGGGTAGCGAAGTCATGATCATCCAACGGGCGCCCCACGAGTGTTGGTTGCTATCGTTTTGGCTCCGAATTACCTGCCAACTCATTTATCCTAGCTGCGTTCGCTGTTGTGGTCGTTCTAACGCCCTTCACTTTGGCCCAGGCTACGGCACCGCCTGACTCTATTTTTTGCTAGTGGAGTTGCTAAGCCTTCCCAACCCTGGACTGATGAACTTGACATGGCAACTCCAGTGCCCTGATAGGTTTGGACTATGCCGAATGATTTGTGGACCGAACCTGTGAGTGGTGCAGGCATTGTGGAATATCGAGTTGGAAAACGCAGTCAACACAGCCTCAGGCAATCAATATTTCTGAAACAAGCGAGAAAAACAATGGGGTTCCGTATAATTGCGAGCTGATGGGCGAGATGGATCAAGTGGTTAGAGCGCGAATTTAATGACCTCCGTGGTTCGAACCTGATCTCTACCTCTCGACTAGGCTTGGGCAACCTGACAGTATCCCAGCCCTCGTGCTTATTTCGGGTGGCATGGCAGCTAGGTACCGGAAGGGTGTCACAGCTGAATGATTTTTTTATGGTCGACAGAGTCGAAATGTGCTCCCAAATGAACCGGATGGACAAACTGGTTTGACCGTTGCGAGTTTGCGCTTTCTACGCGTTTTAACAATCGCGTAATATAAATCAAGAAAAAATATCAACAGTAAACTCAGAACGTAACCGACATGGTGCATTTTGACGCCAAAACTCCGGTGCAGCAACAGAGTCTCAACCTCCACTTCTGCACTCATTGTAGAACAAAAGTTATTTGAAGGACAGTAGTATTGAAAAGCCAAGTGAAATTTCGGCTTACCCCTTCTTCGTAACTCTATGCCCACAGCATTTTTGGCAGCGAAATTCTTATAAACTACACGCCCATCGGCAGGGCCTTATGAACGTATGCCACTTAGTCAGTGAAGCTAACCTTCTTTCGCCGGAAGTCCTCTATCCAATCCATATATTCGACCACTTTTGAAGTAGTTCGGTAGGTACATACATGAGTTTCAGTATTTTCGGGGGCTTTTTGATAATAGTTTAGGCACAGGTAATGTAAAAGTTAGGTAGTATCTGTCATAACTCGTAACTATTGCAGTGACGCACTTGCTACGCTTCAGTCGTTAATGAATGCCGCAAGCGTCATTAAACAGAAACGTCCACTTTTAAACACACTCGGTGCTTAAACTAGACAAGGAGACTGATACTATTGTGTGGCATAATCGGTTGTGATTGCGGAGCGCCCACACACCTACCCATCAATTGTGACAACTTAATTGAGCCTGTCCGGCGGCCATGCGCTCTAAATAACCGAACACTGCATCGATTGGACAGATGTCACTTGTGTCCACGAGCCAAACAAAGGTGTGGCTGGTCTGAGCTTCAGCCAATCATGATCGAGCATTCGCAGCTCAGTGCTTGTCGCCCCTCTAGCGTATCCCCTCGAACATGCCGTGGTGACCTTAAGAATTCAGTTGTGAAAATCTCCCTTTGTCTCCATAGGGAGCTGTCTCAAGCTCCCATGCCTCTCAAGCCCTTCGTAATAGGCGCAGCAGGGGGCCAAGACCCTACATGCGAGTTGCACTGTCGTTCGTAAGACTGCAAATCCAAGCGCCAAAACTTCACGGATTAATATTGCTGACTTCGCTGTAACCCTACCTTTCTGACTGACCAAGCTTACCCACCGTCTGTAGGCAGCCAATAGTTATCGGATGCCTGATAGCAAGGGGAACATGGCATAGCAGGAGTTGTAGTGAGGACTATTTTTTCGGCGCTCATGTTTACAGCTCTCTATGGTGACGTATGATTAGAAGTGAGGAAAAGCATCTGGCTCTATCACTTCATGAATTGGATGGTTTTCCTGACTGTAGCACAGCCCATATTGTGAGAAATCGTCCCGTGGTACCTATGTAGTCCACTTTCACCGTTACCACGCTTACGGACAATGAAAAAACAATTACAGCGATCAACGACAACAAACTAAAAGCTCAAGCTTATCTTTCTTATTTCTGCCTGCGCACCATCCTATTGATACTCATACTTCTCGGTGAGCTTACGAGGGATTCGGGTGTATAACTTAACTTCAAAGCTAACTCCAAACAAACAAACTGTGCTTGTGTCTCCATCTCTGCCCATGCTCATGTTGGACAGTCCGCCGAAGAAAGACTAGAACAACGCAAGCTTTTTGAGCTTTGTTTTTGCATGCGTGTGTACCCACACGACAAGCTGAACGTGCGTGTCCGCTCGTGTCTTCCGAAATTCGGAATTCCATGGATTCCTTATAATCTCATTGTCTGTAAATTGGGTCAAACACCAAAGCGTCAAACCAATGTAGTGATGGTTCTGTACGGTCGAAAAGCAACCAACTGAGCCTATTAGCATGGAATACATGAGCCTGGCTTTGTCTGCATATCCGCTGTCAAACAGTTTACCAACATACAACGCCTCTTCTAGGTGTTCAAGTCGGTTCGCCCCCCCCCCCACCAATGTATATATCGCTTCCTAGCCCAAATGGATTGAATCGTCCCTCCATATATAAAACAGACCTAAGCGATTTGTAAGAATCGTCTTCAGGTGCGCTCCATTTTATGCCCCATTCTGTTACAAGCTGGTGTGGAATGACAAGTCAAACATTCTGGATTCTTTAAAACCACAGAATCTAACTAGTCCATTTAATACAAAAATTTTGGCAAGCGAATATCGTGTATTTTTCGAGGTCCTAAAAAAGCCAGTCCGAGTAAGTTCGCTCTCGTGGGGGTGGTAGTGGGTGCAACCGCACTGTGCGACCGGTCAGAAGCAGATTGAGCTTCCTCCAGGTTTCATAAGTTCCAGACACGTACAATTCGAAACCAGAGTTGGTTTGTGCCACGCGCACCTTGATCACCGGTTTTCACCTTCACCATTGATCTATTGAGAGTTTGCTGATAACTATGATCCCTCAGAGTAATGCAGATGTTATGTAAACTGTTGCACTAATGAGTGGTGACCAAACCGCTCTAAATTTCCAATCGTTTTCATGTGCAGCTATCGAGATGGTTCAACTTCCTTTTCCTGCGATATGTTAAAAGCTCGGTGCTGCCGTCACTTCAGTTATGTCATTTTCAAATATTCATTCTCTACTCTTAATGCGTTTTATTCTACGCGCACTGAGCCGCAATTTTCGTAGAGCTGCAAGGTGCTTGCCGCTCGGAGACATTTTTAAAGCCAAGTCTCCTGGCTCAGGAGATTGCTGACCTGTTATCAACAGAGGATTTCGTTAAAAGGTCTATTGTTAACCTTGGACTCAGAAAATGCACACAAGAAGAGACAAACATATTCTTGCCTGGAAGCTATTTTGTAGGGAAGGCTTTACCGTGGGACTTCTAGACCTATCTTTTTTCGGAAATGCGGGCACATCGTTTATGTACCTTGTTGCATCGTTGTATTTCAGTCATTGTACGTAAGCTCTAAACAATCCAGTTTGTTTCCCTTTTTCTTTTCAGGTTGAACTGTACACTCATCATCCTGTAACACGTCAGTTGATCGCTTATCTAACTCAGAAAACTCACCAAAATCCTGGAGAGAAGGGTGAATCAGTGACGATTGTTGAAGGTCTTGGGCTCCAATTGACAGCAGTTCACCTCGTGGATTCTCATTACTGTTCCGATCCGGGAAAGTTTATCTCTTGTCTCCTCACCTCTCTGTCCACTATGTTGCAATTATCCCTTCCACATGTCAACATCCTGAGCAAAGCCGATTTAATTGAACAATTTGGCGAATTGGAGTTTAACTTGGACTATTTCACCGAAGTCTTGGATCTACAATACTTGGTCGATAAGATTAACAAGAACAATGATCCATTTTTGGCCAAATATGAACGGTTGAATCAGGCCCTCATCAGTATCATTCAAGATCAGTCTTTGGTTCAGTTCTTGCTGTTGGACATTCAAAATGTGTCCCACTTAGAGCGAGTAATGCGCTACGCTGATCGAGCGAACGGATATGTGTTCGGTCCAGATGAGCAGCGGAATTTACAGGCTCTGATGCATTCAGCTTCGGGTGTCGAACTAACTCCGGACTGGATTGGTCTTGCTCAAGAAAAATACATGTCAGGAGTCAAACAAACCGAACCGGATATCGATTTTTTCAGTTAATGGACACAGCCAGAGTTGTAAATAATTCTCTCTTTGTATAATTTCCTTCAGATTCTTTACAAACCACGAACCATGTTCTGTTTCTTTTCTGATTGCGAAGGTGCGGGACGATGAAGCTCGATTGTAGGTCTAAAAGACATGATCCACACATACACCGGTCGTCGTGAACTTCGTTCGTTATGGCCTTTCCAGAGAAGCTGATCAATAGCCCTGGGCATCAAAGTACATCATCAGCCTTTTCAAACCATCACTGAAAGCTAGAATTGGTTACTTTTATATGACCGCCGTTTTGACACAGACAAGCCTTTAAGACATGTATTCGATGTTAGATTACGGATTTTTTTCTCTAACCGCGCGAAGCCCTGTTAGGACCACTCGTTTCTCCACTTCTTTCACTTCCATTCAGTTGTTAAGTCAGCATAAGTGAACAAGTAGTACATAAGGTTGACGGAAACGGGGGGACTGCGCATACCTGATGGGCCCAAAGAAGGGCGAAACCGGTCGTGGGCTGTCGAAGAGTTTTCAGCAACCTTGTGAGTAGTTTCCTTTGTGAAAATATACTGCGATATCTCGAATATCGCGCCAACTGAAACATGGGGCGGCCTGTGTGCAGCACATTCGGTTGTAGAATATCACAAGCGAGAGATTCAGTTGAGTCTCTCGTGAAAACCAAATTGATTTGCAAATGAGTGTATTTCTCGAAAACAGTCCAATTCGGGTTCAAGTAGAACCTCAGGTTGACGGAAACTCGGGGACTTCGCCTACCTGATGAGCCCCGAGAAGGGCGAAACCGGTCGTGGGCTGTCGAAGAGTTTTCAGCAACCTTGTGAGTAGTTTCCTTTGTGAAAATATACTGCGATATCTCGAATATCGCGCCAACTGAAACATGGGGCGGCCTGTGTGCAGCACATTCGGTTGTAGAATATCACAAGCGAGAGATTCAGTTGAGTCTCTCGTGAAAACCAAATTGATTTGCAAATGAGTGTATTTCTCGAAAACAGTCCAATTCGGGTTCAAGTAGAACCTCAGGTTGACGGAAACTCGGGGACTTCGCCTACCTGATGAGCCCCGAGAAGGGCGAAACCGGTCGTGGGCTGTCGAAGAGCTTTCAGCAACCTTGTGAGTAGTATCTTTTATGAACAAATAAACTATTTCACTTTCACACTCTTAATACCCAAAAAGCGATATTTGTCGTGTTGATGTGATGCGAAATCCTACCATCAACTCCGAGCTCCGAATAGTCGGTGTTGCAAGTTCGTGAATTGATTGTAGCCGACCGCACCATTCACTAAGGTGGTATGCTCTTTATGTGACCGAAACAACGATACACAGTATGATTGTCTCCTCCAAACCCAGTATTGTTCTCCAAGATATGGGGAGGAAATCCTCACCTTCTAATTCGAACACCCGTATCTCTCCCGGTTGTGACAGTGTGATGGATTGCAAATGTTTATTTTATTTGAACCTTTTCCCCATGACACACTGGTGCGATCGTTCGAATTCAGTTAGCTTGTTCGACAGCTATGTGGTGGGTTAAATGAGACATAAGAAGGTTGGTCACCACCGGATGGGATGGCCGGACCTGATAATATAAATCTCTATTCTTCACCGCTCAATCTTCGCGCGCGTAATCATCTTCGTGTAAGCTTAGTTATGCCCGTTGATGTGTTCGCTTAGCCGAGCGATTTGGCCTTAAACGTTTCGTAACCAGTCGAGATGACGTAATCAGTACATTGTGGGTGGTAGTGTGTTTTTTGCAAGTTCATGGGTTGATATAGAGTCTGCTCACCCAGGCTGATTTTGACTTATTGCTTGTCATTCAGTATATCCTATATCAACCCATTCACGCAGAACGACAACGCATTTCGAACCTCAACGCAATTCCACCACCGATGGTGTCCACAACTTACTGCGGAACAACCTTGTAACTGTTTTGTCTCAGAAACCCCGGGACGCGTACATCCTCCGTAAAATCAAATAATGGAAAAAATTATATTCCGAAGTTGTGAATATTGGCCAAACTGAACGTCGATAGAGATTTTGTGCTGCGCTATCGGTAAAAGAAAGTTACAAACAAGAGTTTAACGTGAAGCCCGATGGACCGTTGGCAGCTTAGGTAATCAACGAACTGACCCCGATTGCATTTTCTCCCATTTAGTATGCAGACGAATGGATAATTGAATTCGGTCATTAGGTAACACACAAGTACGTTCCAGGAATTGGGAAATTGGAAAGATCTCACCAATTGATCTAACTCACCCATAATGAACACATGAATTACAGGCACCGGTTGAGAAATGCATTTCCCATCAAATCAGGTATGCTTACAAGATTGCACTCAGTCACACATGTAGCTCATTCGCGACCTGATAGTTGAAGCCATGCATTGAAGGTACCAAATGAGGAATAATATTTTGTCAGCTGGAGCGGAGGTTACTATTAGCCACTCGGTGTCCCGGTAGCTAACAGCCGTCCAACATGCGGTCACAGGGGTAGTAGTGGTATCACCTCCCCCCACACGTCTTTCAGTAAATGGATAATTCGTCCATTCATTTAACAGTCGCACTGAAACTCAAACTGAGCAATCCATGTTACGGTGAGTGCATGGAGAACCAATAACGAAGTAACTTTGATGCGTTCATCTAATTAATTCTGTTGTCTAGGTCGGCTTTCGCGGATCAACTAACACGAAGACTTCTCAAGTGATCACAAGAACATGTTGCTTGTGTAAAACACTTGATTTTTTTACCTCAGGTTGGGTGCTTGTGTTTCCACGACTTCATACAAATCGAGTTTCATACTTGCATTCCACGCTCCACTCCACTTGATCGCCTGGGTTGCGTGGTACGTAGATGAACCTCTGCGCTGTACCATGCAATTTTCAACTTGGTAACAGAGACAATAGGCTATTCAAGCCACCAAACCAAGTATGTGAGTGATTCACCAAGGCCCGATTGGAGCCTATTCACTCACAGACCGCCGCTTGCGCTATCAATCCCTTTTTGCATTTGCCGTGTCCAATTCCAAGCCTACAGAGACGAGTGGACCGACCGACCAGCACCACGATTAACTTACCTACCACTGGCAATAGGCTTGGGGGATCAGTCACAATATATGTGTTTGATCCGAAAGTATCTGCATACCCCGACAGTTTGTCGTGATGTGTCTAGCTCTCAAGCTAGTTGTTTGAATGCACCGGTGCGCTTCAGCCGATCGACTCATGATTAGCCTTCCCAATAAAAACTATGATGTTACCACAGGCAACTACTTTACCAGTCTTAATGTGACCTGGAAGTTGTAGCAAAAAAATCTATTGCGAGAATTATGAGCAAAAACTGCAGGGCGATTCCCAATAAGCCCAAGTCATGGAAAACTCAGCCGGCACAAGGGTATCTTATGGAGCACGCAAGTCGTCATCAAACTAAAAACAACAGGTGTTATTTTGTTCTTAACAGTGAATTCACTGGAAGCTAGCAGTACGCAGCGGTTTTCAGTGAACCGGTGTGACACTGAAACTGTGGCCAACATGCTGAGAGACCGTTCTTCTCGTTGTGCAACGGACGGATGACCGTTCGCAGTGTGTTGGATGCTCCTGCGCGCGAAGCCTCGCTGTGTTGTGGATAGCAGTAGCCGTAAGCGGTACGTAGCATCAACCTCTTGCTACGTGTACACATGGATGTAACATTATCCAAGGTGAAGATGTGGTAAACCAATACATGCTATCAAAACAACGGAAGAAATGTCTAAAGAAAGCTGCAACAATATGATAATCTATTCCTCCAGGAATTCAGTCTGTGGAACCTGTAGCTCGTACGAGACCCGAAAACATTGCTTTGAACTTCATCATACTTGATATGTTAACAGCTATTCGCATTTTTGCAAAATTCGACCACTAATGGGTTATGCCTAACGGAGCATCCAACTGGTATGGCTTCAGGGGCGGTGACATAGTTAAATGCCTCACCTGTGCTAACGTGGCTTGCGCACGTCGCCTCGAGACGATTTTAAAGTATGTAGCTGGATGGATGTGAGATGTTTTGAAACAGTCGAAGTGTTTGATATGGTTGAATTAAAGATGTTCTAATCCCTAACACCTCAATGAGGGCCGAAAGACAAATCTTGCTAGCACATTTGGAGCAGCGATAACGGTACCAATGGTATGCCGGTAGCTTTTTCCAAATCGTCCGGATGATAAGTTTGGAAAGTCATTTTATGTTTGTATGACTGGATTCGAGCCTGTGTTTTCTGCAGTAGTACGAAGAACCTGATGAAAGTATGCATTCAGTCCACTCAGGCTCTTCACGTACCTTCAGAATCAGGTTAGTTTGTCTGGATTCTTTGCTGTTGTTAGCAAATATGCTCAGGCAGGTTGAACGGAATAGATGGCATAGTTGGTGAACTTTTTCCCCATGGGTTATACTGTTAACAATCTCCTATAACCACCGCGTTTCCGATTTGCTTTGCTAGTTTATCGCAGTTTCGATTGGATCGTTCTGAACGGAAGATTGTAAACTCCCATCCAGCTGTGATCGGAATATATGGCAGATTTAAGTAGATGATTTGAGAAAACACCTCTGGTTGCACTGTGAGGGGAACCTCCGTATTAGGGTATATACCACGAGAGGAATTTTGCGTTCATTTGTATCACTTCTCCCAAAGGAACGTAATTACTAATAAGAGCTACCTTGTTAAGTTCAGGCACCTAAAGCTCATCAAGTCACTTCCGTAGTGTAGATAAAGAGGACTTTCGCGTTTTCAAGATTCGTCCGTACGGTACGTAGAGAATAAATCAGTGAAACTTTAACGCTTAGCAGCACGTTGCAATGCGCCTTATCAATCTCTAATCGTGCCGCGATATGATACTGCATGGAAAGTTTCAGTAAGAAGGTTAAACTCGAAACCTCACTGTGACACGGGTCCGAATGACCTACAGAAATCAATGAAGGATCACTTTTGGATTCTAAGGTCCTTAATTTCAAGTGTACATGTTTCAAATTGCGGCAGACACCGGTTCAAATCCAAGTACGAGCGTGCTAACCACATTTGTGTGCATACCATCAGTCTAGTAGCTTATTCACGTTTTCTTAATGAGCAGTCTAGGTATCGTGCACTGTCCGCTATCATCCTTACATAATCAGCTTGCAACCCATTCAGGTTAACTCGCAATTGTGGGGTGTTCAAGTTACCGTGCTTCTCTCACAACTGCTGGATGTTTGGCCACCCGGCAAAATCACTGCTGATCGGCATCGTTAAGTCTTGCTCCGAACCTAGCTGAACCGTGCAGCCATGCATTGTGGGACGACGGGTTAGGTGGAGTCAGTATATGTGTATGTATGATGTGCGAGTGGAACCAAACCGGTGACAAACAGTGCAGTACACAGAAAGGTTCGCCGCTCTTCGGCAGCGTTGCAAACGAGCTTGTAAACCGTTTGCATACTTAACCGGAAGATATCTCATCAAAACCGTCGTGGGAAATCAACATCACATCATCTGTCCTCCCCCTTCGACATTCCCCGCCGTTTCACTATTGCACTATTTTTACACTGTAACTGGCCAACAGAAATAGGATTCAAGGAAATCATATATATATAACCACCATAACTAAATGTAAAAACCTCTCGTAAACAAACTGGTCTCTTTAGATAGCCAGTTTACCGGAGTGTAGATTTACCATGCCGGTTGTAGTTTCCCCTAAAATTCCTTTCAATCCGTTTACTAAGATCTCAACTGAGGGTTGTCTGTGCTAAAAGATAATCCAAGAACATGACGAATGCATTTCTCACTCACTTTGCTTGCGTGGTTAAAAATGCCATTCTTTTATAACTACTTGGACAAAGAGAGGTACAATCGGTGGGGAGGGGCGTTTCCTAACAGTCTGAATCACAGTGGAATACAATTGATATCATTCAGTTCGCCAGCACGAAAGCATACCAGTACCGGAACAACTATATCACTCTGTATGGACATGCACACGGAGCCGTTTTGAAACTCTCTGTGATATTCTGGTATGGCTCATGACATGAAAAATGCCGAAAAAATCGGTGAGTGCATTTCTTCAACCAAAAGCGAATTAGTTGTCATGGTTACTGTCGCAGTTATTGTGATAACAGAGAGCTAAGACACTATCACGGAACTCTGTGATACTACAAATTGTCTTCTGTAGCGGCGTGTAGGCGACCCGCAACCGATTCCGCCAACCGGGCGTGTTTTGTGGTATGTTCCAAATGTGTGGACCCGAATGCGAATGAATAATGGTTTACGCTTGAGGCTGTCATTGTCGACCGTGGCTCCGGTGCACATTATTGTCCCCTGTTTGTCTCTTGCTCTCTTTGCCAATAACCCGTCTTTGTTTCGCTTCACGTTTTTGCTTATCGTTTTCAGAGGAACTTTTCAACTGCATTTTACTAATTTTCAGACGTTCTGGTCGTGTTAACAGAATGCAAAGTTTACTGATGAAACGCACCAGTGTAGTCACGTTCTTCAGCTACTGTAGCAACAATAGCACTTAATGGTTCAAAGATATCCAAAGGAGAGGATGTACTGGACCCGAGTACTGAACTCAGTAGACCTCAAACGCGGTTCACATCACATGCCGTGCCGTTATTTGGATCTCGATCATCTGATGAGAGGAGGAGACGGCCTCAGCTAACAGAACTCACAGAACGAAAGTGACTCATCGTACGATTACACTACCGTTAGTTAGGTAGTGTTCAGACAAACTAGGAAATGAAAGACTGCCTAGTTAAAATGTGAATTTCTAAAACCTTCACATAGTATGAAATGTTTAACCACTTTAAACCCTAATAGGAAGGTCGGAAATCAAAGAAGTTTAATGGATTTAGTTTTTCAACAGGGTCTCAGATGCGTCATCTCATGCGATTTGTCACCATAAAAATCGTAACGAGGACGAATTCCCCCCATCCAGGTGACGCGGACAATGCTGGTGTGTGGAACTTCAAACAGCTTTTGCACCCCGCTAAATGTTCACATGTTTACAGAAGAGGGTAGGGTGAATTTTGATGGACTGGAGCTCCAATTCTCGCCTATTTACAGGACACTACATTCAACTAGTCTTCAGACCAACTTGTTCAATAGGTCCTTCGTCAGAACCCCGTGAACTCCACGGAGCACATGCAAGAACATTCCGTGATCAAACTACACATGGGATGAGAAGAGAGGAGCTACAATATCTACACTCTATCTTCTCATAATTTTGAAATGTACCACAAAGTGGGGCAACTGAAAGACTCATATCTACCGGATACTGCAATTCAGGCACAGAGCACACATTCTTAAGTTGCTCAGGTGAATCATCCAGTAGATTTAAAGGGGGATCGAGGGAAACTCACTTCTAGATCAGTGTGTTGGACCTGTATCTGCTTAGGACACTGCTCACGTCCTTCTGTTTCCGGCAACAAAATGCCCCAGGATGCGAATCTATCCAACGACTAACAACAGCCCCTGACTGGATGCCGACCACCATTCAATGAGCCGTTGTCAAGGCAGCTATGCACTATTTCCCCTGGTCATAAAGGCACCGGCTACAAAAATTCCATCGGTTGATGATCGGGTGACAGTTATTTCGTTCTGTGAGCCTACCAAATGGTTTGTAAATCTTCATCACCATGTGAAGGGACATTGTCAGTACGCGGTTGGGCAGGGTCAGACTGGAAATAGTGGTCAGTTCCATTGGTCTTCACTGAAATGTGGGATTATGAGGCGCTGAAACCACACTCGGACATATATACTTAGGATATAATAAAACTGACAGGATTTAACAGGTTCGCAGTCGAAGTCGATTTGTTTAGGCACTAGCCCCCACGTGACCAACTAGTCAAGCGGTAGGAATTCATGACTCTCATGTTGTGTCGGTTTTTAGTCAACCACTGCTTTTTCCAATCTGACCAATGTTGTCTCACGTCCTATCTTTTTTATCTTGTCCCATATGTCCCATATGTGTGCCCGAGCCTGGCAAAGATATCGATTCACACTGTACCTTCAAGCATTATTTTTTATGCAGGAGACATGAGCATTTTGCCCACACCCCGAGTCCTAATCAGTGAGCACGTTTCTGATGAGTCAGCACCGAAAAAGTGCAACCACACAATTCGTCAACCTGGAAAAGGAATAAACAACAGTAACAACAAAACGGAATGCATATGAGGACGAAAGATTAGAACACATGAGTAACCTGGTACCATATCGCGCGTAGCATGACTGCCTCTGTCGCACACAATTAGGCGCTGCTCTCATGGTATCAGTTCGTGCAGCATGGTTTTTAACTTGAACAATGGTCTCTGAAAATTAAGTTTAAGTCCGTCCTCCAAAGGAACGATTCTTCGTCTCCAGCGTTGTCTGCAGGAACGACGGTGCGAATAACATGAACGAGCTTACTTCTATCACTTGGAGTTTAGAAAATGCGCTCAGGTTGAGAAACATACTGTAAATTTTCAAGAAATACACTCATTTGCAAATCAATTTGGTTTTCACGAGAGACTCAACTGAATCCCTCGTTTATGATATTCTACACCTGAATGTGCTGCACGTAGGCCGCCTCATGTTCCAGTTGGCACGATATTCGAGATATCGCAGTATATTTTCATAAAGGAAACTACTCACAAGTTGCCGCTAGCGATTTCCCTCTTTTTGCGACTTATCAGATATTACGCAACTGAATGACTTATTCAAGCCAACGGTTAGCAGAGGGTTAGTTTTCGTTTGACGCCTCCGTGCCCTGTAAATTTAGTATGTATTAATATATCTTCACAGAGTGGCTGGATGCAGTAAGACGAGAGGACGCCGAAATTAGCGGCTATGAGTAGTATCCTTTATGAAAACTTACTGCGATATCTCGAATATCGTACTAACTGAAAAATGAGGCGGCCTTTGTGCAGCACATTCAGTTGAAGAACATCATAGGCGACAGATTAACTTGGGTCTCTCGTGAAACCCAAACTGATTTACCAATGAGTGTATTTCTCGACAACAGTCCAATTTGGGTTCAAGTAGAACACCTGATGAGCCCCTAGAAGGGCGAAACCGGTCGTGGGCTCTCGAAGAGTTTTCAGCAATCTTGTGAGTAATTTCCTTTATGAAAACATACTGTAAATTTGTTCCGAACTAATGAACTACCTTATTTCCTGTCGATTGTTCCAGATGAGCAGGTTCAACTGAAACTAGATAAAGGATACGATTAATGGATAACTATTTGGAGGGTGATTAGGTCGTTTCTTCGAGGCAACATAATTACGGATAGTGAACAGCTTGGAAGAGACAGACGCGTTGGGAAGCATATGGTGAAATCTTAACTCAATGAAAGTGCGCCCAACACAGTTCATGAATTTTCAGGGAAGAGGTGAAAAACCTTCGGACAGGGCAACACCCTGCAAACTAAGCAAACAAAACATTGACAGACGAATCTGTAACTCGTAGCGGTCACAACGGTTTGGCTACCGAGAAAATGATGCGAACAGTTGTAGCCGGTTGTGGGAATTGTAGCATTCACTTTCACATCACTCTCGTTTGAACAGTTGTTCTCCTGTCCTGGCGCGAGTATTCTGATGTGGTGAACCAATGGACTCAAGTTTCTTCTTTTTACTAGAGCATACCTGCAGTTCACATTCTTGGCCTTGCAGGGATTTGAACTCCAAATATCTGACATGCGGGGCAAGACTGTTACCACTACTGCACCAGCGCACGATGCACGCAGCTGAATTACCACATCTGAACACGTGAAAGTTTTCACGCTTAGGCGATGTTCCTTCCACTTAGATCACAGAGACGCATTTTCCACTTCACTTGCTATCGAGGCCACATAGCTACACGTCTACTGGCATGCACCACAGGTCTGAACTGATGGCTCAGACAGATATTTCTGGGCCCAGGACTCTCCTCTAAGATGACGTGACTAGGAAGTGCCGTTATTTCAGTGTCACTACTGTTTCCCACAGACTTACCATACAAACACCTGTAGCTGCAACATGGATATTCCCCGCTAGAATGTAATGGCTGGTTTCAACAGGATCAGTTTGGGGAACATGATCCGCACACTGTCAAAAGATGACTCCAGTGGGTTATTCAGGACGATTAAAACGATTGAAGTCTTCTGGCAATGAAATATCACCTGGCGTTCCCCTTTTGAGAACAGCGATAGGGAGAAACTAAAAGGATGGTAGTTGCCTATTCTGGTGAGAATATCTAGACTGACTTACATTTGCTCTCAGGCCACAAGATATTCAGTGGAAATCAATTAATATAAGCTTATTTCTTTTGGCGCGAATGAGTATATCGTATCATCGACCTCCCAGACACTCAACATGCTATTCCCTTAATAAGAATATCGACCATTGCTGAAGTTTTTATTTCTGAGAATTCAATCTGGTGTTGATATGTGAACAAATGTGTTCTGATGCGAACAGAAACTTGTTCTAAACCAGAAAGCACTCTTGTTAGAAAATATGTCCGTTGGTGGGGTGTTGTTGATGTGAAGCATGAAATGGCTCTACAGTATAAGGTCACGTAATCCAAATTACTCTTATTCCAGAACACAAAAGTAGGTACCCAATTATTGGCTCTATAAATCGGAAACCACGCTTGCAAGCACCACGCTGACCCATCTTTCAAGGTTTCACAGTCCCTCCCTTTACAGCCATTATCCGTGAAAACTGACTTTATAAATGTTACATTTTGTGTTTTGCCGAGAATACTGTCTGTAGAGTAAGGGACCCGGGTATTTAACCGTGAAGGAGTTGATCGATATGGCATGGGTAAGGCATGTCACCTCGGAGCCTGAGCTAGAGAGTACTGATTTTCCGGTAAATGAAATCGATCTATCTAATAGTTTCCTGTCCCTCTGGGAAGATCAAGTCTGTTCCCCTCCCGAACTTGGTCACTTCTGAGAGGCTTGGAGCCGTTTGAAGAAACATTAAGCAAAATTGGTATCTTCCGAGAACAATTATTTACTGGGGGTTGTCATTCCAAGGGGATGCCTGCAGGTAGACTTACCCACACAACTGCATCGAATGTTTACCGGTTAATGACATTAAAATACATAGTGTGACACCGTTTTGGGGTTTTCCTGTTCAGGATTTTTTATCACAATGAAGTTAAGCCCAAGCTTTTGTACCTTCATCTGTTCCAGCATTGAGATATTGGTAATGCTCTAAAAGAACCCGAAGACTTGTTATACGAACAAGAAAACTGGGAGCACTAACAATGTCAGCTTGTTGAGTAAAAATTAATACAATAGGTGTATATGCGAACAAGGGGACTTATCGTATTGCAGATTCAAGTTGCTAAATCCTGTTGTGAGTCTGGATGCAGATTTCGTGTTTTCTGCGCTGTTGTAGTAGCCACACGTAACCCTGGCTACCCGTGATTGGAGTGTCGTAAGTCCCAAGTGGCTCTCCTCCGAGCTGGTGACATGCGAAAGCTCCGTTGAGTTGTGTCGTGTTGCTGTGCTGTCATCCTATATGTAGGAACGTTTGCGTGTGTGTGGGTATCAGCATATGACTTGTTGCTGCCGTATCAGACGGTAGACAGTCGACATCGGATGAGTCACCCTTGTATATCGTGGTTTCTACGTTTAGGGGAAAAAACGAGGGCCTTGGATCTAGGGCTTGACTGTGAGCTGTGTAGTCAAGTGAGTCGCGGTTGTGTGGCCTGATTTGTGAGTGCAAGGAAAAAAGATAGATCTCGTGATCCAGCGAGTGGCGGTGACCTGTACAGTCATGTATGTGGCGAAAGGGTAGCTACAATATCAGCCTTACCAGAATAGGCTGTCTTCATTAGACCAAAGAAGCGTATTTAGGTGCTAACTTTCCCCTTATGAGAGATCTGTACTGGTCGATCTCTTGACATGGTCTTACCAAGTAGGAACAACTATTCATGCAGGTACACTGGCCTTGAATCTTCTAGAGCATCTTTAGAGATCAGTTTCACCTTATCATTTTTGCGAATACCTTATTTTTATTTGTTTTTATTTTCATTTTTGTTCAGACAATGTCCTACAAGGTTATTGTCCAACGGACTAACCGCAGGACCATTAGTGTCCAAAAGTTCGTAGGGTGCAGTTATTGACCACCTAGTTCACCACGTTTGGTCTCACCTGCAGTGGCTGAACGCACACAGCGATCGGCGCACCAAGACATCCCTTTTTTGAGCCAGACTGAGCTAAGACAAGTGGGTAAGGGTGTATTGATCGCAGTCGATATTGGTACGTTTTTTTGAGAAAGATACAGAAACTTCAGTCGCGGTGACAACATCGCCACATGTGCAGTCAGAGACATGGCTAGCTTGGGTCTTGTCCTTAAATTGGGTCAGCCTGAGTCTGAGCCAAACGGTCGAATGGGTGGCTGGGCCTGTCAAAAATCGATGAAATGATCGGAGAGCATCCAATGCCCAGCCCTGACGTTGGTGTGCCAGGACCGATTGCACTCTGCGTGGACGGGAGTGGGTCTGGAGTTAACTGTGATAGAGCCTGACAATGTAGCAGTCAGCACATTGCGACAGAGATAAAAATAGCAGTCAGTTGACACCAGTGGCCGGCTCATGGCCTGAGCCTGAATGAGCAACATACTTAGCCGAATCCTGATGCCTCAATTTGCTGCCCGTACTTGAAAACACAGTGTTGGTTCGGATAAATCTGGCAACCCTCATGTTTGACGTCCGCATCCGGTTGTCTAACCAAGTACTAGAAACTGTTCACCATTTTTCCGATTCAAGATCTAAGTGCTAGAAAAAGTGTCGACCCTTTACACTCATTTTTGGTATGGGAATATAACTGTTGACTATTCCTCCTGAACGATGAGTGATTAGGATGCAGACCCCTTAACACAAGAAGGAAAACATAACGGCAGATGTTGCTGCAAGGGTTTGTACCCATGGCTGCTGCCGATGTTTTCAACGAACATCTGTCGATGGGCAGTCCACCGACCAACCTGCTGAAGGCTGGAAATACAAGCAACCAGGCCGTAACACACAATTCCATTTAGTATCATTTTCGAGCGCTATGGAATCACTTCTCCATTGATTTCGCGCTTCTGATCACTATGACAATTACGTATGAAAAAAATCTAATGGCACAAGTATGTTAACTGTAATTAATGTGGAAATTATTCGATTGAGTGAATTTTATCCTCATAGATGACTCTATCTTGCTTTACACTGGGCACGCGTGGTATTCAGATGAGATATAATCTTATATAAAAAGGTACGGTTATGAAGGACCACCTGGATTGGAACGATCGGTCGAGTCCAATGATGGACGCATCGCGGTAGATTTTGATTCCGTAGCCTAAAGATATACGGTTCCTCGCCTGACGAAGTCGCAGAGGGCCTTCAGGGAAATAGCCAGATGAAGTATAAAAAACCGGATGGATGTTTGGACCCTTGTAGAAACGTACAATCCACTGTTATGTACATTCCAAAGATGGACGATTTATGTGAGTTTGTTTGGCAAATTATTTACCAGCACTTTTTTTTTACTGAACTTGGCATTAACGTCAGTAAAAGTAAAGGGAAGCCTCTGTACCACACACACAAACCTGAAATCAAAGGTAATTTCACGGTACTTTTCAACTGCGCGCGGAGATTCTGCATAGCAGTAAACCTTCGGTGGTGAATGTCTCCGAAGACTGTCTTTAAACGCGACATTGCGTGCACACTCACGAGTCCAGAAAATAAGTCGGATAACTGCAGCAATCCCATTGTGGCATCGTTTACTGCAAATCGATTTACCGATTGCTAGTCACTGCATGGCGTGATGGCTGCGCGGTGACTTGGGAAAACCCTATACTGCAAGACGATTTGCTTGAACAGCTGGCGAGACATGACCTGATCGATGAATCCGTGAAAGTCTCGAAGCAGACTATCTCTGTGTGGACCGTGGCTCACACATCGTATGAAATGGAGGAAGCTGCTGGTCCAACGTAGATTTCTCAGGATAAGCTGATCCATCTGTCACTGAGCGGACATTTGCGGGGAGTGATGATCGGTGTGGACTGTGGAAGGACTGTGGTGGACTGCGGACTGCGCAAAGGTGACTGTACTTGGATTGAAGACCATTACCGCTGGTGCGAATCCCGTAAAGGGCGAAATTCCGATGCCCTGGCAGTCTAGACGACTCGAGGAGAGCACTACACCGATGATTTATGTGTGTACGAAATTCTTCAATAAATGGATTCGAATTCCGAAGCCAGCGTAAGATGAAAAGTAGCTTCGAATTAAAAGGTTTTTTATGGTGGGGACCCAACAGTTAGAGCAGGAGGCTCTCGCCTTCTGTGAGTAGCTTTTCGGTTATGCGATTATGCGTTTAAACCCCTGTTTTTCAGCAAATCCGTTTCTCTCTGACTGGTAAATTTGGCAAAACTTGATATCCGGCTACGGACCTTGCGCGTTCAACGAAGAGCCAAGTTAATGGTTCCAACTGGTTTTGTTGATCTTGGGGTCAGCTTTTATTCTCGGGTATCGTGACCGGTAAGTGTTGCCATTATTGTTTCATGTATGTATGTTTTATCTTTTCTTATATGGATGCGCTTGTGTAACTAACTAACTAAGAAATTGTAAAAATCCACTTCGAGATTATCAGCCGAAGCTTAAACCGAGCTGAAGGACTCATTTCGCGACGTGTTGTTTTGTGCACGAAATCCAATGGTTCTATGAAAGTTTTACGAGGATACTCAAAGGAGTGTTTTGATGAGTAATTCGCTAAGAGTCAACACTAGAATTCATAGTAGTCATACGGCTGGATAACAGCTAGTGAGATGCTTACATTCAACTAAAGGGCTCTTTTCTGGTTCCGATGCCTAGCTGCCATGTCATCCAAAAGAAGCACGAGGGCCGAGGTACTGTCTGGTTGACCTAGCCTAGACGGGAGGTGCCAAGATGCAGAGGTCCGGTTTGAGCCACGAACCTTCTGGCTAGTAAGTTCGGACCTTAACCACTGAGCTATTTCCAGGTCGGTCTCATTTCCCCCTTACCGTTAAGTTCGAAAAGTGGTCAGAACCGAGTGAGTACGTTCGGCAAAATATCTTTGTAAAGTTTCCGAGTTATTTTCGGAAGTAATTAATCCCCAGTGGGAAAGTGATTAGCCCAACCATGTTCACACATTTTAACCTCAAATCCATCATGATGTTTCCATTTGCGAAGAAAGCTTGCTTAACACAATTTAAAAAGTTAGGAGTTGAAGAATAGCGAAGTCAACATTCAAATGCTCTTCCCACCAAAATCAGTCTGCCAAAACTTATTTGCCTCCATAAAAGATAATGCTTTGCAGTTCACTTAAAGACCGAAAAGCCCAGTAAACGGGTATATGATGGTACTTTAGTTGACGCGAAGCGATCAATATCTATTCGCCAGTTTTTTTTACTACGACTATGCAGGCACTGTGCACCACGCGGATGACTGAAGCAAAAAACATGGTCACGAACACGATTCAGGCGAATGATACAGTGAAAAGCTGTCTGTTACGAAGCCCCTCAGAGGATGCTCTCTCCGAATACCGCATACTGGTTCAGTTGGAATGACACTCAATTTATTGAATAGCAAACTACTTATAAGGAAAACAAGATTCCAACAACTTGTACGAGATGACATAGGCATAGGTATATTACTTTTTATTTTGAGTAAATTCATCTTGCCAAACTGATGCACGACTTTCAGTGCAAAACGGATGAATTACTGGTAAAGTGCTTGTAAAATAGAAAGAAATACGTCGTCGTGCGGACAAATAAAAAATAATGACAATTATAATAGTAATAGTCGACAGCACAACATCGGCGTTCAACAGTAATGTTTTACTGCCTCAGAACTGTAATTTATTTGAAAAAAGTGGATGAAGATGAAGATGTGGGGTGGTGTTATATTTTAGCCAGCCACAATCATTCCGAAGTGCCTACCACTTCAGATACTCATTCAGACAATCTGAAAAGAAATTGACAACAAGAATGCTATGGATATTGATTAAGAGTCACATGTCGCAGCATCTCCAACCAAGCCCATTGGAGGATCAGGAGGATAGCAAAGTAGAAGGTGAGCCGCACCGACAGCACCCGAAATTTTCGTGATCGGTTTATTACCCCAACTCCTAGGTTCCCAGTCAAAGGCTCACCATTTCTCTTCTTGCGCCACTCTGAATTGGGCACTGAAAATAGCACCGTCTTCGGCAAGTGAAGGTTCGGCATACGAATTACAGGACCCAACCCTTGTAGCTTTTGGTGCGCGGTCATTGAATCCATCAACCTATTGTTTCAAATAGGAACATTCAAAGTGTGAACACTGGCCACCATAATGAACTGTGTGCGATTGTCGTTTCCTGAAAAAAAGGATTGGTGAAAAATTGCGGAAAGTGCCGAGCGGGTGCGAAACACTGATAAAAAATGATTCAAACTAAGAGGGGGAAATGAACTTGTCGTCACATACAAAACGCACCGTTCATGATCACTGGAAATCGGGTTTTTGAGACATCTGTAGATTATCAGAGTCTTAGCTTCTTCATACATCCAGAATGCCATTGTAAGTCGTACTGTCTTTGTAGCCACCATAACCCATAAATTTTTCACGGGATTTTCATTTGGACTGTGTGTGAGCCAGGCTGGCATAGTAAGGAGATATTCCGGCATAGCGTTGGGAGGCACACTCTGAATCGGCAATCCAAATGAGTTGCAATGCGTTTGCATCTGTCTGCCTTCACCCTGTCTGTTTTATCACAGATGGCGTAATTTCACAAACTATTCGGATGAGTTATAACTACGTTGGTCTTTTATCTGACTTCACCATCATCGACAGCATGACATCAGTGCTCAACACCAATGCTTCACTGCCGTACAACCATGACTTATTTGAAAGCCTTATTATAAAGAAAAGAATAAAGGTGGACGGGGAGGGACTTAGTGCTAGCTTAACACAATCATTCCGAGGTGCCTACACCTCCAGACATTCACTCAGGCAATCTGGATAGAAACTGCCAACAAGAACGCCACTGACATCGGTTGGCAGCCATATCTTGTAGTGTCTCCAACCAGGAACAGTGAAGATCACGCGGTCCCCATCCTGGAGGGCGAGTAGCACCGACAGCACCCAAGCGTTTCGTGCTCTCCTTCATACTCCTCTGCCAGGTCATCGGTTGGCCACCTCTTTGTTTACACCATTCCGAAATGGGCATGGAAAACAGTATTCTCTTCGGCAAACGATGGTTCGGCATGCGTAACACATGTCCCAACCAACGCAGCTTCTGGTGCTCAACACATTCTTCAATGGAAGTACCCGCTACACAACCGAAAACGCGCTTTCCAGCTGCCTCGTTACGAATTCGCCGACACCAACCCACACGAGCTATGGTTCTGAGACAACGATTGTCAAACACCTGAAGACGTCTCAGGTCCGCTGCTCGAATAGGCCAAGTCTCAGCCATACAACAAAACAGCCCGTACTGTAGCTTGATACACACGTTCCTTCAGATTCAGGGATAAACCAATCTGACGCCATAGGTGTGTCAAGTTAGCAAACGCGGCCCGAGCCTTGCAGATCCGTGCATTCACCTCATCTGTCACACTACAGTCAGAACTAATGCAACATCCTCGCATTAAGTGGGGGGTCACTACTAAGCATCGGAGCCAATTATTTATGGTCCAGGTGAATCTCTTTTCCCAGGACGAGCCTTGATGTCCTTTCCTACTGGAAGTGCACTAAGACTCGGTGACACGGTAGATCGCCTAAACTTCAGCAACACATCAGCATGGTGCTGCAATGAATCGACAGCTACCGGGAAGCTCCACCTTGCACCATACTTTCAGATCCACACCGAAACAGTGCTCCCAACTCAGCTGAACCAGTCGAAATCCTCAACATCTCCTCGCGAGTGGCGTCCGGAACTTCTACCTTGACTGCCTCTTCAAGCACAGTGGATGTCGACTATGCAAATGGGAACGCTGACAGTTGCACACTGCACCAGGCATCATTAATGCCTCAAAGAAGCTTCACACTTTCTCGTCTGACAACTTTTTCAAAAGGCATTCAAATTCGTCATAAGAGTCGATTGTGACTCGATCCGGTCATTTGATCAGATGAAGTGTCGCAGTACACCTACCCATGATGTTTGTAGTGTTTGCAAGTATAATTTTGATTGGTCAGAATAACTTGCTGTGGCTGAAATTTGGGTTAAAGCAGTCTGTAACCTAGTTCCCGTTTCTACAACTTTCGAGAACACACCAGCTCGCCTGAAGGACTCCAGAAAGCATCGGCCATACCACCCACGTTGCCTAGAGACACAACACCTATGGTTACGCACCCATCTTGATCTCACTGCTGCGGTCAGTAATTACATAGACTTTCTGCAAATAACCTGAAATCGCTCCTTACCGTCGACAACTTCCGCTATTGTCGTTATTGTGTCAGATCGCTTTTTGGTCAGCACGACGATTGAAATGGATTCTAATTCCCGGGGCCGGATGTCCCAGGGAATACTTCGAAGTTTCCGGACATCCCTGCATAAAATCCTCTCCTAAAATCAGCTAACGCGTCATAAAACCAAGTCGATGGATCGCTTTCTAGTTACAAAAGATGCTGACATACATAGTCTGTTAAAAGCCTTACTGGACGCATTCGAGCCTATAGATATACCTTACCACACAATTAGCGCGCATTCCTCCTTCTGCTACCAATGTCAGCTGCAATTTTTGAGGGTGCATAATGTCACGTGCTCGGTGTTCATTTTGCTCTTGATGTTGGCGTTATGTATAACATTTTTGACATGAGTTCACATTCACTTTGCACGAAAGAAAAAGGACTCCCGGAAATGAACTTGAACCGCTGACGTCCCTGTTACTGGACGAGTGCCCCACCGACTGACTCTCCAAAGACGCTCGCCCTCCGTCACTCTGATGCCTCTGAACTTCTTGGCTGATCCGTCACATCTATATCTAATGGATTAACAGCCGTGTCAGGACTAGTAATGATCCAATTGTGTGACCTTCGCAATGAGTCAGAAGTTGATATCAGTTCTCTAGAAATCTACGTAAGAACTACTCTGGTATCTGGGCCATATCAGCTTCCAGCTCACTGTGGAAGTCGCACACTTGGTTCATTAACCGCAGTGATACCGACCAATAAAACGCGGAACAGTTAGGAGTTAGCTATGGATTTCAGGTGTTCAAGCGTGACGGAGAGCGAGCATCTTCGGTTGGTCATTCAGGTAGGTCACTCTTTCAGTAAGCCAGAGGTTGGTGGTGGGAATCCGTCCTTTCCTACCTTCTGCGTGTACTTTGACTCCTCATTTCAGTGTCTACCAGATCCCATTCCAGTTTCTAACACACATTTTGTTTCAGGAGGGCTTGGTAAACAATAGGTAGTTTTTATAAGCCCTTCTGAAACGATGGCTTCTTAATCGGTTCTAAAAATTTTCCAACGGTTTGAGTCACACCTTCTCCCCAAAAGAGAAAGCAATATAAGACACTGGCAAACCACAAAGAAATCAGAGAAACTGGTTAACCTGAACAATGAAATCGTGTACTTCCACTTCGACAACACGGGTTATCTTCTGTGCGTAGGAGCCCTAAAATTGGCCGTCCGCACCTGTCTCTAAATGTTGTAAATATAGTGTTGAGGCAGCAGAACGTAAAGTACGTTTATGGACCTCCCAACAAGTCTACCTGGATGTGCCAACTCCTAAACGAGCAGTATTGCATTTACATGTCTGGAACTTCACAATGTCTGCACTCCTAGAGTGTCCTAACATGCTTTTCTTATGATTCTTAAGTAGGTTCGTTCTTCGTCTTATGTATGGCTTCGTTTTTGTGGTATTCAAAGTAGCTGTGTGAGGGCTTCTATCTTGTTTTGGTGCATTAACTCGGCTGAATATTCGTGGGCTCGTTGGACTGTCATGCTCAGCGTTTACATCTTCACCTAAACAGCAGCAGTCTAGAGTTTCATCGTGTATAGACCATGAGTTCTTTAATTGGGCGGTAATGACCGAAGCAATACCACGTTGAGAAAAGCACCTCTATGTCATGCTCATCGCAACGATTGTCAATAAGTGCCCTGATGTAGAAGTTGGTCGCCATTTACTCAACGAGTACGGACGGACTGCTTCTTGTCCCGAAGAGATGACTCCTCGAACTAGAACAGACCCCCACCCAAGAGCTCAGCTAGTTTGAATTCCCATCTCCTTAGCTCCACCCTTTGTGATAACGAGCCAAGTCACCTGGACCGTCTGAGATGGATTTCTCATCATCTACCACATTTCCTAATGGATGACTGCAGATGTGATATATCATCTAACTGTGCTGCACATGTACTACAATCAGTATGCGGGCTTTCTTTATCTTCGTGTGGCAAACCTCGAACTAACCATCGAACATACTGCCCAAACTAAACCGGCTCTTAAACTTCCTCCACTTTGGTGCGGTTCTCAGAAGTCTCCTCTAATCTTTTTTAATCAGCTTACACGGTAACCTTTAGTTTCCTGGGCTAATATGTGGAGAGCCCGGAGAGGGGAACGTTCTCGACTGGACCATTTCAGTCTAAATGAATTCGCTGCACATTCCGGTATCCCACTAGGCTGAAATTTCTCGTAGCCCTAGTTCCGACGGCAGTGATCTGCGTTATATAGTCTAACTGACCGAAGTTGGCTGCCGCCCTCAGCAGCCGTAAGAGTAGTGTCCTGCCAAACAAACTACTGTTCTCTTCATATGGCAGAGATAATGTCATCACTGGATATTAGTCACAATCAAGAACGCTAGTGTGCAAATATGGGTATTTGGCGAACCGCATCCAGCTGGGGTTCAAGCAAGACATAAGAATGACATGGACTAACGTACTAGTTGAGTGTGTGGGTACCGACTACATTGGTTGATTGTCTTAGCAGCGCTTCGAAGTCACCCTCTAGACCAATATACCGTTTTTTAAGCTGCACAGCAGGCGAACGATGAACCAGGTGACGTATTCGAAACCTGGTTGGCGGTCGACTGAATAAAAAACGACTGGTTTAAACAGCGGTCGTCGCAGGCAAACACATGCGGGATAAATGTCCAGGCTCGCTATCCAGTCGATGTGGCTGAAGCAGCTAGCAAAGTTCGGTGCGTGATTGGACGTACGAAGGTCGCAGAGACGCGACGGAGGCGCGCATGTTTGCCGGCTCATGATAGGCTCCATTCCACCCACATACCGGCCGCACGTGATGGAGTCCGAAGGTTGCTTGTAGCCTAGCTTTGGACTGGCGTAGTGCTGCGTTCGCACACGCGGTATCCTTACTACGAATTCGCCAATAGGGGTCTCGTGATCGATTGCAGAGATGGAGGCGGAAGGTCGCATGTGTCACTTGCCCTGTGCGCCAACGCCACCGGAATTGAGTGGGCGCAGGCCTAGCACAGGATATGCATGACGTCCGAAGTGCAGCCTGCGCATTGCTCGTCTGTAGCTGCAGCAGCGTGGAGTGGGCGAGATGAGCATGTGGGATGGCACGCCTGCGCCTGCATCCAACGCACCAGATGGTTTCCGTAAGTCATGAATCCTTGTCGCATGCCAATAGTCCGCGAAACGGTTATGGGACCTCTTGGGTTTTGGTGACAGTCCTGTCAATTGAATTGTTTAAAATGTTCCTTTCGGGCATACGTGAACGTAAACAACGAGACATCCATAATACTGAGCTCCGGGGACATCTTTCTTGATCAGGCATAATAATAGAAGTCTCGCAAGTCGGTTGCGAACTATTTAGAAAGTTCACTAATTCTCATGTGTGCACGTCTAATTGCACCAATATACATTATACACACGTATATATACATATACATATATGTACTGTGCATAAGTATATATGGTTATATATATAGTTTTGCCAAGCAAAATATATTATATGGCATGCCAGTCGCCGTGAGATTCAAGGCAGCTGCACCAAGTGGCTTCTATACTTTTAGCGCATACCAGTGTTTTTTTGAGAATGTCTTGAATTGTGCAGTCATTGCTTTTGACTTTTAACCGGACTAAATAGGGTGTAATCCAAAGTCTCGATATTTTGGTGAGGAAACCGCGTTGTAGCACAGTGGGTTTACTATGTGTGGGTGAATATGGCGATATTCAAAAACGTGACTCAGTTTTTAGCTATGGTTCGGGACTCAGAACTGCACATGAAAGTGCGTTTCACGTTCCTGTAGTAAGTTGTACATAAGTCTTGTCAGTGACTCCCCCCGCTTTACTAAGGGTGTTCATCAACCTCGTTACGTCGGCCAACTCGTTAGGTTAACCCTTGGGCGTTTTGGTCATCAATTTGATGAAGGATTGTCGTCAGAGTTACAGGTACGTTGCAGTGATTTTGTTGCAGAGTCGCTGTTTTCTGAACTTTCACCGACTGTCCCGATCCCTGCTCCGTTTGGTGTGAGTCATCAGCGTGCCAACTAAAGACGAAGTCATCAACTTGATAATTGCACATGTGTCAACCGGGAAATCTGCAGCCTGATGAGGGATTCAACCTTAGATCAGTTCCACGGTTCCATTGGTTGCGAAACAAAGGTTTCATTTGAGCAAACCAGATTGTGGGGATTCCTCTAGAAGTCAACTCACCTACTGTTTGTGGCACCATTTCTATTGATGTAGATTTTCAGCTTGTCATTGCGCTGTCTGCGAATTTCCTCTTGCACAAGTGTCGAATCATATCTGCGAGACACAGCTGCACCCCTGCCTGAAACCAGAGGTGTTCTACAGATACTGACTGGAGCCAGGTCGAAAAGATGACACGTCAAAAGATTGTCGATGTGCACATTGGCCTAAGGAAAGTGTCGATTAGACGCTAGTGGACAGTGAATAGAATATCACCATTTATACCACTGGAATGAGCAACCAACGTAGAACGGAAATAGAATTTGCTACTCCCTGAGGATTTCGGGAATCAAGTGAATTTTGAAGGAGAAAACGTTTCGCTGCTGATCTTTTCCACGCTAGATAGGGAGCATATCTGGCTTGATGATAAACTGAGCAGACTGATACCGAAAATTATTGATCCATCTGAGCACAATGAGCCTGTGAGACATAAAGTAGCCAACCACCGGTCTGGAGAAGCCGCTACTCCGTGACTATCCCCAAGATGGGTTTCCCCATATAACAAATTCCAATGACTTTTATGCAACATTTTTGGCTGGCAGGGCAGCGCCCAATTTAAATTCCCGGAATATTAAATTGTTTGTATGTAAACTACGAAAGCCGTCGGTTCTCCACTAACCAGGTTGGCATCTGTGTACTGAGAGATTCCGCAACTTATACAGCCTTCTTGAAGCGTAACCTCCGATCTTTATGTATTCTCCAAGAAAAAGCCCCCTGAATCGCTGAGGCTTTTTGTCTAAAAGTTTATTGCGGTCTTGACATTTTCCGTCTGCACTTTTCGATCCAACCATGTTATATATATTTTCAAAATACGGGAGCCAAAACTACCATCATTTAGTACATGGCGTCCGAGTCCTTTTACTCAATAAGTCACCATCAGTCACGTGTAACGTACCACATGGGTCTCACCATTTCGCTTATGATACACTTTGTTTCATGTCGATATCATGTGTGCTTTAAGGATCCTTTGACACCCAGCGTCATTTTGAGTTCTTCTTCACCTCTTTTCATAACTTTTTACTTAAAGTCTCCAGAAACCACATTAAGTTCCCTGGATAAATTCCGAAGTCTGTAGAAGCTGTCTTTAAATTAGTGTGAAGCAATCCCATCCTTGAGAAAAAACAGGTGTCTTGAGGAATGGAAGCTCAGTTTGTGCGCACAACGTCGTATGCCTTTTTCTTCAGTTGTCAGAACATCCGGTGGATACATTACGGAGGCAGACGCATGCAGGTATCCTTTATTCACAATTTAATCCACTCATCACTTTCAGAACGGCTGGTATACATGTGCTTCAAGCTGGCCATAAGCAACAGCCCATTCCTGTCCTTGTTAGGATACGTTCTTAGTCCTACTGCGAACGAGTTGAACAGTCGAGAAACACTTCTGAATCTTGACATCATGAGGGAAGGAGACAAGCGCAAGAGGTCCTGTAGTTCAGTTAGGTGAGTCAAATAGCATTGCTTGTCAAAGCCTAGTTGTCACGAAAAGTCGGTTGATGGGTTTGTCAGTGATAAAGCTAGAGCCGAAATGCCGTTCGACTGGGCAGCCTACTTGGTTCTAAACAAGAGCAGATTATTCCATCTCTTTGGTTTTTCCTAGTCAACTCCACCAAACACCGCATCATTCGGTTTCCACTGGTCGCCAAAACTGTTGCTGGTGGCTTGTTCGGTCAACTAAACAGTATAGGCTTTCAGCAGTCTTATGAGTGTGTGTTACATCAGGAAAACCTACTGCGATATTTCCAATCTTACACCAACTGAAACCTGAGACGTGCAACACATTCAGCTGAAGAAAATCATAAACGAGAGGTTGAGCTGAGATTTGGGTGAGTCTTCCGTTAAAACCAATTTAGTTTGCAAATGGCTGGATTTCATGAACTTATGCCTCAGCTTATCCAACTTACTCAGTTTCTTAGTTATGAAGCGGTCTTGCGAATTCTGTTGGACATTTTTGCGTACCACATGCTTTGCTTAGCCAGCAAGTTTTCTATTTGGGGGGGGGGGGGGGGGGGGGGGGGGAAATGCTATTTGTTAACTTATCAGCTAAGGAAACTCACTTTCGGTCAAGTGGTTTTCATTGACTTGAGATGTTGGTGTATTGGTTGTACGTATGACATCAATTGAGTAAAACTTTGGACGGCTGCGTTAGTCTCAGCGGACTCGTGAATGGCGAAACCACTTCTCGAATTGGGAAGGTCAAGGCAGCGTCTACCAAACTCCAACACTGGTGGTGCCGACATGACACCAGCTTGACTGTCAAGGGTATGGTGTACGATTTTGAGGTTCGATCTGCTCTACTTTGTGTCTTGGAGACTTGGTCGCTGCCTGGTGGAATACATTCGCGACTGTGATCGACTGTCAGTGCCTCCGAAGCATTGCATGGGTCCGATGAGGGTATCATATCAGTAGTTCTGAAATAGGCCAGATGGTTTTCCGGGAAAGTTCTCTCTCTCTCTTTCGATAGTTTCGCTCATCAGACTCTACAAGTTACTCTCACCAGGCCATGTACTTTGTGTAGCAGTGGACCATTTGCTTTGTTGAGCCCTCTTTGCCCAACCTTTTGTCGAACGGAGACAAACTAGGGGCGGTCGACATGACTTGCCGGCGAACCATTACCTCAGCCGCATTGGTAACCGCTGTCTCCGCTATGGTGGACGCCGGAACGACACATAGTGCCACGTCATACGGCCAATGGCTATCAGAGCTACTGTCTTTACTGCGTAGGTGTTACTTCCTGTCATACTGGACAAACAGATCCATTTACCGTCATTGCATAGATTGGGCCATCGCCTCCAACGCGCGGCTCCTATTCCCTCATCCTCATCCTCGGTGAATGAAACTGTAGCAGCCAAAACCATGGCAGTTCGGTGCATTTTGTGGTCCGAAAGTCTGAACTTAGCTTTGTCGGCTAACAGTACAACTCTAGGGGGGAGCATGCCTACTATACCCATTGGGTTAAGAACAGTTAAGGGTAGCTCCTCAACGTAGCAAGATATCCACACAAACTAAACTTGTTTTAGAACCATTTCAAGAGCTTCAACGGACTGTGTGCATACTTGTCAAACTCCTTAAGCTACTGAGCTAAACCCAAACCTAAAATGATAGTTTTCGAGCGTACCGTCATAACTTTTGGGTGAAAAAAGCACCAAACACGTAGCTTCTTCATATGCTGTCAAAAGCAATCTTTCGTCTTCGAATAATAAAAGTCGTTGGAAATGAAAACAGCCCCAACTCGGCAGTATTCCAATCGAACCGAACAGGCTTACTACTGTCAAACAGTAAGCAAATTGAACGCGAATCTTCTAATTCCAAGGAACTTTCACTTTTACCCACCTAAAAATGCCAAAACTGTCTTGAAGCGCCGGGAGGGGACCCAACTATGTTAGGAAAGGAAGGGCATTCAAGCGCATGATGGCCCCTGAAGCAGCCCAGTTGATTTCTCCAATAAAGCTGGCTCTTTGGTGATTGGAGTTCGCAGAAATGCGAGCAGCTTTTGATACATCAAAGAGTGAAATGACAATTAAAGTTGGGAAACGTATGTGTATGCCAAACTTATCTGATTTATTCAACCCAAAGTTAGTGATCCGACAGCACCATTTCAGGTCATGAGTTTTTTGTCAGTAGATAAAGGGACTCAGGTAAATAAACAGCTTTGCTGCTAACGGTGAACAACCTTCACTCCACAAAATAAGTTCAGAGCGACACTTCCCGTAAGGCCCAAGTGCATATGGCAGTCCGGTGACTGCCCTCAACCCATCCGCTGGCAGTCGCAAAGCATGACTAGCAGTATATACTGCGTAGAATTCTGTCATGGATGAGCTGTTCGACTATATCCAACGGAATAGTTATTCGGTTGGCGTATTTTTCCAGTCGAGAACAAACTCGAAAACGTTCTCGGATATCTGACCGGTTGTTTGGTTTAGATATCCATCACTCAAGCACATACACCAAAACTGTTGTATCGTACTTCAGGCTTTCTCGCCTGGTGGTGTATGAGCAATACCACTGATTTTCGAGGTTTCGAGAGTTTCGAAACCACCAATCTGCGGCCAGACATCGCGCGAGATGTTGTGTGCACGCACAAATGTTTCCAGATCAAGTGCACTCGTCGCGCCTGATCACGCGGACTTGCAGTAGGTCATGGTGGTTAGGCCAGCGAGCCGCACTGTCGCACGATCGATACGCCCGCATAAGCATAAGACTGGGTTCGCACGCAGTGGCCGGGCGCTAGTGGATATGCTGTCGGTAGGCCTTGACTGATTAATGAGCCATCCCGATTTGGCGGCATTCCAAGCCTACCACCCAGGGTCCAGTTAGGAAAAACGCGATACGATGATGAACAGCCGAGTAATTCCTCGCGCAGTGCACTTTTTCATTGTGAGCATTGGTTAGTCAAGTGGTAACAGCGGATCTCTGAGGTTCGCAGAAACGATGGTGGCTATCCTGAACTTGAACAGTTACAGGATGATAACGTGAGAAGATTTGCAAATTTTAATAGGGATTCCCTTCTGCAAGTGGAGCCAGTGTATACTGCAAGGCTGAGAATCAACGCACAGCCGTTTCATCTTCATTGAGATTCGTCAGCAGTGCGCATCTCACCAGGGAGCATCGAACCCGGGATCTCTCAGTTAGTAGCTTGAACACTTAGCCGCTGTGCCACGAGTGGCTCATTAGCAGTGTGACTCATCAGCTGATCAGTCGAACAGATGAGTAGTGAAACTACTAGCCGAGAGGTTGCAGGTTCGAGATTCCTTGGAATTTATGAAGGTGTGCACTGATGATGGTTCTCAATGAAGATGAAACAACTGTGCATTGATTCTCGGCATTTCAGCATAGATTGGCTTCACTTAGTGGACGAAGCTGAACCCAACAAGCTACCTACCAATGTTACGTTCGCAAAATTAATGTGCAGGGGCTTGCGGATGCTCCATGAGATCTTGATGGACTAGAATGTACACATCGTATCCCGCAACAAAAGATGGAACAAGGAATTACATAATTCGGTTGGGACAAGTTGAGCAGATTGAATAATCTGCTCTTGTTTTCTATCGATTGGGCTATCAAGCCGAAAGACTTTTCGGCTATGGATAAACCCATCGATCAGCTTTCCCTGTCTATTCGGTTTTGACAGGTGGCATTGGTTGACCCACTTCCCTAGTCATCTGACTTTTTGGATTCATCTCTTCCTTATGATTTCAACGTTCACAGACATTTCTCAGTTGCCACATCCTGTTTGGAAAAGAGCTGATCAAATCCGACCGACAACGAGAGTCTGCTCTTACGCTCAGTCAGCTTGACACTTTGGGATGGTATCCGTTTTCGGCACTACGCCAGTAGTCTGTCGCGCAACACGGGTTTGCGCTGAATCCTGTGTACAGTCTGAACGCCATACACCCGGTGTGAATCCGGTAGACTATGACCGATGGGGGCGCAGTTTGACAACCATCAACATGCTCGGTTGGTGTCTCATAATCGTCAATTCAGACTGAGGCCTCAAAACGACGAACGACTATAGCTATCTGCATGCTCAACTAGCAGCATGTACTCGTCAACGCAAGTGGGGACAAATAAACATCTGAGGCTCACAGGTAGCCAGACGGCCCGCAAAACGCATCCCACTCTTACAGATATGGCAACTTTTGCCAGTCTGCGCAAAGAGGATCGGAGAGGGCCACTTCCACTACCGTCCTAGACTTCACACTTCGGAATCTACTGGTCGTGAAGGTGGATTTTTCAGGCATAAATAGGAATGGCCTAGCTCTTAAACCCAACACTGACCGCTTCAAATGTATTGGGAGCCTGCATTATTGTTGAGCCGAACCTAGAATATACCCACGTGAATTTTGGTATTTCGCCATGAGTTGACTTGATCGGGTCTACACGATAATGGTCATTGGAAGTTATTTCTGGCAACGTCGCGGATTTAGCTCTCCACAGTGTCCGTGCATCAGAGCATTTTAGTTTGTCACGGAGGAGCACCTCTACGACTGTCGCGAATTTAGCCATCCAAGGACTATACTAAATAATACCTCATCGTCCAACTGGAATTCCCTTTTGGTGGATGGCTGTCATGTCACCCGAGAGCTCGGATACTGCCAAGTCGCCCAAGCCTATACGGAAGTAGTCAGGATGCCGAAGTTGCGCTCGAACAAAGGACCTTCCGGTCAGTAGGTTCGCGCCATAAGCACTGAGTCGTCGTGAGATCAGGACGAGTAAGATTGATACTGCGGCTTTTCATTTGACCTGTTAATGTACACCAAGCTGGAATTGATGACGGGGGTGGAAAGGTGTATGGTGTTGTGCGTACTTTAGAGGTTTTCAAACATTAAAACGTCATTGCTCTCAAGAACTGATAAAATTGCTGTCAACATGCCTTGAAGATTACTTCAGTGTCCTTTGGAAATTATCTCTGGACGCCCTAATGTGGTTTCGAGAGACACCAGGTGAAAGTAATTGATAACTGTTGAAGTAAAGGCACTTAATCATCTCAAAACACGTCTACCACACGCTTCAGTTGATCGTTCCCAACTAGACTACTGCCGCCTAACTGCACTTTTATCGTTACGCAGGAAGATAGCCAAGAAGTAAGGCCTAAAGCAACGTTTCACCCACCTATCTTGTGGGGTGCCAAAAGTGCGTTCTTTAGTTCGTCAGTGATACAAGTTGAGCTTCGAAATCTGGATGTCTTGCAGAGCAGTTTAACCGTTTTGCTGCCTACATATTGTCTTTTGAAGGTCTTAGGCTACCAGTTTTTTTGCTTTATGAACCCATGAAACATACATAGCTATAACCAGGTAGCTAATTCCACCAGCAAATCCAGTACAAGGATACATCATATTGATTTAGTGTCCCACGGTGCACTCTGCTCTGTTTAAAACCAGTGTGATCTGCAGCGTCAATATGATATTAATTGGAAGCTGCTTGGTTGCATGACTACGTTTTCACTCTTAGATGTGTCGAAATCACATAAAGCTGTCCTAGGATGATTTAGAGGTGTCTCGGGGACAATTTCAACGTGCACCTAAGTCATTTTTTAGGAATTGTCTCAACGGTCAGTTTACGGTGTCACAATGTAAAATGGTGACCAAAGCGACGGAAATTTCTCTCGTGCGCGCGTACCCCCCTTTTCTGACTCCGAGCCGTTCGGGGCACCCAATGGATGCGTTGTATCGGCATACACGTGCACACACCTTCCACTCAAAATGCGATCCGGCCGTGACTGTCTGGTTAACTGCCGTGTATGTCGCAGACTGGCCTATTGCAGCTGTCACTCGAGTGCCATCGGACAATTGATGTAAATGTGTTAGACAACCCAGAGAAACATTGCGTCCGGATGCCATGTGAGGCCCGTGTGACTTGATAGGCCGGTGAGACAGCTTTCGTTGGGCTGTTGGGCCATCATTGGTTAGCAGTAACAAACCCGAGGACAAAAAAGGTGTGCATTTCGCTGATTTAGTGATTTAGTGCTGTCTGAAAATCAAGGGGGCGCGAAATCGGTTTCACACTCTATTGGTTACCCACTCCGCAGTCGCACACTAGCAATGGAGCTGTGCGATCCACAGTCTGTACAGGCCTTTGTGACGGAAACGAGTATTCGTAACGTCGATTCAAGCAACATGCAATTGCACCATAGTAAACATATGTTCTAAGATTGAGCTGAGCTCACGTGTAATCAACCTTGCCACTTATTGCATGCGGATTGCATCCAAGTGAGTCCACAGCAAATTCGCCAATTCTTTTTCAATGTCATCTTAATCTATGGAAGTGAATATCAGATACTAAGTATACATATACTGACAAACGTTTGGTTGGGAATTTCTATGATCTGTGCCACAATCGAGAGTTTACGCTATAAGGGAGAGTCAGCGGCGCCGGGAGATTCAGGGTTGCTGTGGGACTATTTCACCTATTTTGAAATTCATCAGAATTACGAATCCCAGGAGTTTTTAGAGCTATTAGTACTGTTTACCCTCCAGATCAACAGAATACCGTTCCGTCACGCCTAGCCGATCGCCAGTGTGATCATTTTGCACCTGAATGCGCCAGCTATATTTGGGCACCTGTGCGCGAAGTGAGAACGTTTTTGTGATTAAGACATTACACAGAATTTCGGAGATATGGAATCAATGATGGAGAGCAGTGATTAAAAGTGGCGTGTATGGATTATTCTGAAATACCGTCTTTGTAATGCTGAAACTTTGACGGCAACTGAGGTGATAGCTCTTCCGCGCTCGTTCAGGATATCGCAAGACAAAGTCCCTCAGTGCAGTCATGGCTATCAGTTTCTACCAGGTCTTCGGACTGGGAGACAAAAGATGTGTATGATCGCTCCAAGTTTTCGAATGCTGGAATTTATTCCGTACTCGAGTCCGGAAATTAGTCACAGGAAAGGTGGCATTACAAGTGTAATCTATAGCCAAAATAACCGAACTACGTGAATTGGAGGGATCGCCGTTACCGAACCTAATGGCGAGCAAGGTAAAACGTATAACAATGGAGGCAGAATTAATTAGATTTCCTTCTTTTCAGTCTGATAGACTGCGTATCTTTTAAACGCTGTTGGCGTGTTTCATGTAATTATTAACCAATACGTTCCTTTTGATGAATCTTACTTATCTGTGAATCAATATCTTCCTTCTTTTCAGTCTGATAGACTGCGTACCTTTTAAACGCTATTGGTGTGTTTCATGTAATTATTAACCAGTACGTTCCTTTTGAAGAATCTTACTTATCTGTGAATTAATATGGGCTGGTATTTCTTAAGTTTCGATCTCTTCTCAGTCATGTGGCTACCTGCCCGCAACAGCTTAATCCCGATAACAATAAGTAGCGAAAAGGATCAGCCTAACTTTAGCTATTTCTTCAGGAAGGAAACTAATCCTTGGTTGCTGGGAGCAGACCACGATTGGTTTTGCCCCTCTTATGTCTCGTCAGGTGGGCGCAGTTCCCTAGTTCCTGGCAACCTTATATTCGACTTCATAGTTATTTGAAGAATATCACAAACGAGAGATTCAGTTGGGTTTCATTTGAGTCTAGGGTCAAAACCAAACTGGTATGAGAATTAGTATGTTTTAGCTATCTCCGGCAATTGGAAGATCAGAACAACAAGCCAGAACGGGTTGTGCTTGACGATATAAATTCAAAAATGTGGATTCGCAACGTGGGTGACATCAAATTCAGTGTGGAGGAACTGGCATTTTCGGACGTACCCATCACCAAGTTGCTGAGAGAACAACTACACACCGAGGTCCACAGGAGAGTAACTCATACCGACAGAGTTCCAAGTTGCCGAACACTGTTCAAGCGGATCGAAACGCACTGCAACGCCACGGGTTCCAGAAACAGAACACGACCAGACATATTCACCATGCAATCAGGACGCAAAAGGATTGTACTCCTTTATATCTACGTTATGTAAGAAATCCAACGTAAGAATTGTGGGAAACACCACGTGGGGCGAACAGGGGATAACCAACTTACCATCAAGACACTAATGATCTTCACTCGTGCATGGCGATCAAGAAGGACACGAATACAGCTGGAAGAGAATCTTTATGCTTGTCGGGACAAGAACAAAGAGGGAACATTAATTTAAGGATGTGCGATACTCAACTGAGAAATCCACCAATGGGCACATTGAGATTGTTGCAATCTATGAGCCTGTTAGGACAAAGCCATTCCGTAATCATCGTGCTCAGAACCGCTCAAGAAACCAAAGGAGAAAACAATAGAAAGTAATACGATAACAAAAAAATGGACGATGATAACCACGCCACAGGTAAGACGCGAATCAATCACTCGGAAGGTCAAACAACACGAACGGATGAAAGACAACATGAACCCGTCAGAATTCGGAGAAATATATCTTCAGATCAAAAAAGGATAACCAGTACAAACTGAAGGGGTCCGATTGATCAAACAAGTTGAGCGAAAGCATACCGAAACATGAAACATAATGAATGCATATAGACAGCGGAATGAGGAAACAGGACCACTGAAATGTAGATATCCAACGAGCCTATCAAATGAGGTGATTCCAGCCGCAACGCAACATGGATTCTAAACGGACCAATCAACTCCTATGACAGCAAAGTTAAGAATCTATCAGGTCAGAGGTATCGTATACTCTTTAGAAACTATATAGAAGCAAGTAGATTTAGAGGAATCATGTACTCATCCATGGACTGACGATGTCTCCGCGCACGGTGACGAAATGTTTGCAAGATAATTACCAAGCTCAGATCAGCCAGCACGTGATCAACAGGCAATCGGCTGTAGCCATTTTGATTTCCTACAGGGCTCGGATGACCTTTACGGACGAATATTGACGAAGAACACGAATACAAGAAAACAGGTTAAAGCTGCTTGCACCATCATCATTATACTTGACAGCAACATCTGATGATAGCACTGGTGTCTCACTGCTGCATGACCATGTCAATTTACTTGAATAAACCCTTAGAATGGAAGGGAAAAAGAAATGGGACAGGGATTGGGACCTAGGACTAGCCTGAAACAAACATCCGATGTGCCTAAACCTCTAGCACTCAGTCAGGCCATCTGGATAGAAACTGACAGCATGAACGCCACTGACGTCGGCTATTCGGCATATCGATCAATACCTCCAGCTAGCCATAGGGAGAGGCGCGTGGACCTCGTCCTGGAAAGCGAACAGCACCTAAACTTTTCGTAGAATCCTTCATTCTCACCCACCATGCCAAATTCTGTCCACCTGTAGGTTTCCGCCACTCCGAATTAGGCTCGAAAAACAGCGCTAGTGTCGGCGGTCGGTAATTCAGCATGCGTAACACATAGCTCAACCGCCTTGCGTGTAATGTTGGATGCAATCTTTGAGTGAAGCGCCGTCTGTTAACCGAAAACCCGTTTTCTCGATCCTCTTATTGCGAGTTCGTCGGTTCCAACCGACTCCAGCTGTAGTTCTGAGACATCGATGGTAAGAAACCTGAAGACCTCTATCTTTGAAAGGAGTGAATGGGACTTCGTCAGGAGCAGCAGCTCGGTGATGCTTGAGGGGCATAAGTCATTCGCTTATTTCGGAAGCCGTCTGGACGTCCAAGCACATTGTCTACAGCTATTTCGTCGGTTGGGAATGGTTGCTTAAACCATTCCTCGAGCGGAACGTCCACGATATTGCAGTTTTGTGGGTAGTACCTTCCTGTAAGAGTCAACATCAGAAGACGTGTTGTCCGAAAGGGACTTCATTAGATCGTTCTGGTAGACTTGTTTCACAGCAGACTCCGAGAGCTGCTCAAAGACCAGGAATTTTGCGCGCCCCTGAAAAGCTCAACGAGAAGCGGCAACGAACAAGCGCCTGATCCGAATCTACATAGGTGTTCCAGATTGGGCGACAGTCAGTAATTGACTACCTATGGCCGACCTGTGGTTAATGGTAATATGGTCTATCTGTGTTAGAGGTTGGCTCACCAGCAATGCGCACCAGATGGCCAGATGGCTTCGGTTCTTTAGGCTGGTTAGTACTACAAGGAAACGGTCTGCGGTCAGCACATAACTGCAGGAGGCGTTCGCCGTTGTCCCTGTCTTTCAATTCCATTCCTAGGCGACCACCAACTGAGCCTCGGCAGCTCTACGTCTGCCTTCATGTCCACGGCAACCACAACAGTATCTGAACTTTTGGCCCAACACTGGAGTGTTCAAATCGTTGTAAAACCCGTCTTTGCGTGTATCAGGGCTAGTCTGCTTGAACGTAAGTAGATACATTGAACAGGCAGTGTTAACGGCGCGTTTACGGGCAATCCTGATGAATGTTGTCAAACGAACCGCAGACAGGCGAATATCAACGGCAACCAGTCAACCAGAGGTCCTTCAGCTCGGTGACTTGAAATAATACTTATCCCAGTAGAATCAGAAGCAGAGGCTTTCTGGATCACCAGAAGTGTGCAAAGTACCGAGCGGAAAGTGATGGGGGGATCAGGTCATCAACCGTATTTGGGTATTAAATAATCGTTTCAGACAGACAACACATCGATAAAAGGTGAATCCAGCGTACGTGCAAAGAGCAACCTTGTCCGGCGGCGAACGTGAAAGGCTGCCAGATGAACTGACTGACGGGCTTTGAAGGATGATTTCGAGGTGCCCTTGGTCTTGGCGGTCGAGTCAACCGTAGATAGTTCAGTGGTTAAGGCTACAGCTTACGGGCCGGAAGTTCTGTGGTTCGAACCTAACCCCAGCATATAAACTGGACAACCTGGCAGTATCCCAGTCCCCATACCCCCTTCCGTCTGCATAGCAGCTAGGTACTTGGTTGAAGGTTTCGGTATTACAGTTGACGGCAATGGATGACAAACGGGTCTGTCGGCCCTTAAGAATGGGCGAGATGGCCCAAGCGGTTAGAGCGCGAATTTACTGACCGTAAGGTCCGTGGTTCGAATCCGACCTCCGCCTCTCGACTTCCCCTGTCTAGGCTTGGGCAACCTGGCAGTATCCCAGCCCTCGTGCTTCCTTCGGGTGGCATGACAGCTAGGCACCGAAAGAGTGTACTCTGTAGACTTTCTTTTTTTGCCTGCCATGCTATATGCAGCAAGTAACATAATCCGGCTGGTGGGACCAGGTGACGACCGATGCGGTATGATGTTATCCGTAATTGTGCAATTTATGGCTGTACGACACAAATGTGCAAAAGACAGTTGTACTGCCAATGAACCTTGGTAAGACGGAAATGTAGATGGAATTCTGTTCAGTTGAAGAGCACGAAAGTTTTATAAAGGCCCTGACCATTTGATGGTGAGTGGCTCAGTTTACTGAACTCATGTTTGAACCCTCTTCGAGGCAATGCAGTCACGGAATAAGGCTACTCGAGACTATCATCGAGGTTCCATACTGCTTGTTGGCAAGCATTTTCGCTACCCTTACAAACCGCATCTGCGGGTGCCGCAGATGGTACAACAGTCATAGTCTCCGGTTACACGACATGCTGCCTAACCTAGTTGGGCATCGGATGTGAAACTCAATAGTGTTATTGCACTTGGTATTCGACAATCGATTATGGCAGCCTTTCTTATACTGTATCCCAAGTGCATTGTTTTTTTTTACCAATTTGTTCATCTAAAAAACGCTTAAAATGCGCTAATAATCCATCGCCTAAGATTAAATCCATTATTTCCTTCCACAAAAGTTGCGCCGTGCTGTAGGCGTTCACAATCGTTTTATCTGTTGTTCTCTTGAATAATCGTTTCCTAGGGCCAGCGTCCTTTTTATTGTTGATCCGAGAGCAGTTGTCCTTTGGACATGGTCAAAACCACCCTCAGGACAGACCGGGCTCCTTATCTTGGAAACTTTGGTTTCCACGAGAGATTCAGTTGAGTCTGCCGTGAAAACCAAATTGATTTGTTAATGAGTGTATTTGTCGTAATCAATCCAAGTAGAATATGAAGTTGACGGAAACTCGGGAACTGCGTCTACCTGATGAGCTCCAAGAGGGGCACAACCAGTCGTGGGCTGTCGGAGAGCTTTCACCAAACCTGTGAGTAGTTCCCTTTATCATAATAAGGGAGTTTAACACATTAGGTCTCCCTTCAATGCGGTTTGGCCTCTCAATACACCGTATACTTATCCAGATGTCTGATACCAGACAGACTGTTCTTTTAGATGGATTCTGACTTTTAAACTGTTTTAATAGTGTTTTTGCCTCATGTTGTAGCAATTCTTCACTGAAGCTTGAGTGTTCAACTTCCCGGGTTTGGGGTTTGGCATCCCAGATTGTTCTAATTCGAACCGTGCGCACCGGGTGTAGAAGTGAACTTTCGAATTTTCTACTTACCGTCCAATTTTTCCTTCCCTATTAATGGCGGAGTGGAATCAAATCAAACCTCTTCAAAGAGCATTGACAGGGAGATTCCAGAACTGTTTTCAGGTATGCGTTTTCACTCCATGACTGACAATAACCGCAAGTAACCAGATCATGACATCATTCCAAATCCCAATAATTTGTTTGGAAATATGCAGCACAGGATATCCTCAACAAAATATTTCAACAGAGACTGTTGCTTAATTTTCTTGGTTATCCGCGACATAGGTAGGTTAAAATAAGTATTCGCGTCCAAATGGAAAACATCCACACGGAAATGGAATTCTGCACGCCTAGATAGTTCTCAAGGCCTGTGACATCGAGTGGAGTTTTCATCGGTTTCTCCTGTTCAGCAATGCTGAAGATTTTATCCTGCAAGTGAAGCCAGTCTATTCCGTAAAGCCGAGAAGCACTGTACAGCTGTTTCATCCTGACTGCGGAGAGTCTCGTCCCGGATTCGAGACTCGGGATTTTTGTTACGTGCGCGGTACATATTGATTTATTTTTTTATATATGAAGCAGCCCTATAATGTTTCTCAGCTTTTCAGCATAGATTAGCTTTGATTGGATAACGAAATCCCCATTCATTTTTCCATTCGCCTCATACTATCAACAGTTCATCGATGACGATCTAATATGCTACCTGAAGTGTTCCGTACCTAAATTTCGGAGGTTCCGAGGAAATCATTGTACTATCTGCACTACCGATCGTGTGCTTTCCCAAGACTGAAAAATGGTAGGTCTTTGAAAGCAAGTACTTGTTGCCGACCGCTAGTGCGTCTTTTTTGTTACTCTGACAGGAGTCAAGCTCGGCACAACGCATTGTCGATCAGGGAACCTTCTTTTTAGTGATACTGTCAATCCATCCAGCGTAATTAGCAATATGAACGTGATCTATAGATTCAGAATGAGATTGGTCAATTTGTAACAGATTGTGAAAGGCGAAGAAGATATTCGTGTATCGTGGAGAAACCGGTCGTGGGCTGTCGAAGAGTTTTCAGCAACCTTGTGAGTAGTTTCCTTTATGAAAATATACTGCGATATCTCGAATATCGTGCCAACTGAATCATGAGGCGGCCTGTGTGCAGCACATTCAGCTGGAGGACATCATAAACGAGAGATTCAGTTGAGTCTCCCGTGAAAACCAAATTGATTTGCAAATGATTGTATTTCTCGAGAATTGGTATAGTTTTGTAGGACTTCATAGAATGGAAGGGATGGGGCTATTTATCTGCCTGCCGTTAGCTGTAAGCTCTAGACAGCTCAATATTAAGACGCGAACTTGATGACCAGAAGATCCTTAGTTTGAAACCAGCGTCTGCATTTCGACTGCTCCTGTGTAGGTTTGGGCAAACTGCCAGTATCTTAGCCCTCGTGCTTCCTTTGGGTGACATGACAGCTAGGCAACGAAAGGGCCTTACAACTGAACGAGCATTATTATTATTACTAATTGCTGTTGCCAATAGGCATGTAATCCAGGAAAGCGTTTTTCACCATGTTAAGGAGAAAAGGAGTGTCCATGTGTACAATCACCACCAACCTAGTATTTTTAATCGTAATGAAATTTATCGACCGGCAACGTGATTCAAGCAGAATCAGTTGTTTGGCGACGATCGAGGCACAGTTTGGTAAATATTTACTGAGGTTTATGTGATGGCTTCGAATACATCTTACACGAGCACAAATGCATAAATTCTTGCATATTTCGGACGAATGGCTCTCGTAATGTCGTTCATATTCGCAAGCACGCTCTCTAGACATTTTTTTAAGCGCCAGACCGGTTCTCTTGCCTCATCAATATTTTTCGGAATATTTGTGATCGGAAATTCTCCTGGCATTATATAGGCTTGAGAATATTTTCCCATCTTTCAATGTCGCAGGAAGCACCATAGACGGCGGCAGAATTCCAGTATGTTTAACACAGTACCGTCGTTCTTGAACAAGCTCTATGCGCCATATGAGAATAATACACTGAACCAAGGTTGGCATCCTTCAACCCGGGGCGGATTCTGAACAGATTTGCTGCTGATGTCCCAGATTGTCATGCAACATCTAGATCACAAACCGTACGATGTGGTGATGACTCCGCCCGTGTCGCCCTCGTGAACGCCGTTTTCAGAGTCGTATGTTCAATAGCCCGTTTCACCATTGCTATGCACGGCGATCGAAGGCTGTGCCAAGTTTGTGTTGAAGAACTTTTGTCAACTTCTATCGTAACAGGCAAGTGTGAACATGTGCTGTACGCTAAAATTCCAATAAGCCATCAAACACTAGCATCTACATCGGGTCGATTAAACCGTAGTACGAAGTTTTAGATTAGATCATCAACCTTTTTCACTGGCGGCCCACTTTGACTTGGTTCCGCCAGGTAAAAGTCCTTGAGATGTGCCAAAACGAATCCATTATTTGATCAGTTGCTCGTTCCGATCCAGGTTACTGTGTCACCTTACCGCGCCGCCACATGGCAATATCTCATAAACCAAAAATCGATGGCTCGGTAGTCAGCAGAATTCGCGTAGCCACCAAGATGTCTGACTTGGAGTAGTTGCTAAGCTGCTTCGGTCGCACCCATCCTCGTATGTGCTTTACCATAGGAGATTTCGGTCATTGAGCTTGCACCACATTTGTCTGCCAGATGAGTATATCGGATGAGGTTACGAATCGGCCAGTAGACCGGTTTTCATAGTTTCGTTTTATTGCGGCGAAAATGTAACTTTGTTAGATGCCTGGCTTCGAGAACTCAGGATATACGACAGCGGTAATCCCAGCAGTCCTCGACTCGTTCAGGATCTGGCTTCACCGTGCTTGTTGCAACGTCCTAACCCAGAAAGATGACGGTTTTGGCAGCGTAGATGTGTCGCTGACTGTTCGGAATTGAGCGGTACTTTTCCACTAGAGTTGGAAACTTATGTAGATTCCTTCAGAAAGGTCTCTGCCACAAGTGGTGACGCCACTAACATAAGCGCCCCCGGAAAGTATTCATTCGTATGAATTCGTCAGTACTGCACTGAAAATAAGCTACTCCGGACAAGGTGCTACAAGATCGATAGAAATCGCTAAAATCTTCGAAGCTGTAGTGAAATTTATGCTATTTCCTGATTGTAGGCACTTCCAGTGGGAATCGTATTAAAAATTGGCAATTTGTGTGTATTCGAGATAATGGGTAGACGTTAAGGTAAGCAAAACAGTTTGTCATCTAACCATAGTTAGTAAGGGCACTTTTTCTAACGCTTATTTGTTGTGACTAGCAATTGGATTCTTCAGGGAGGACCATGATGGTTAGTTGATCCCCTGCTTAACAAATAGGTAGTGTCCAGAGCGAATAAACATTTTGTCTTCGGTAGTGTTGTCCAGATTTAGGTGTCATCGGCCGGAAGCATGATGCTATGAAAAGTAGGGAGATTACACGCGCTATACTAAGACAACACAGAGAGGCGAAAGGTTATTTGCTTTTGATTTTTGTTTCTAAGATTGGTGGAAGTATGGGGAGATTAGGGAATTTTCACTTGAAGTTTCGTCCTGTAAGTGAATCCATTTATGCTGAAAAGCCAAGGCCGTACACCTGTTTCATCCTTATTGAGAGTCATTAGCATGTCCCGAAATTCCAGAGTTTTGAGCCAATCTCATGCGACTCAATGAATGTGATGGCTGATCTATTCATCCTTATGAGAGTCATTAGCATGTCCCGAAATTCCAGAGTTTTGAGCCAATCTCATGCGACTCAATGAATGTGATGGCTGATCTACTCAGTTGATTTCCAAAACTTTCTACTAAAATATGGTACAGCATAACAGAACTGATGCATTGGTGATAGTGCTACGTAAAAGAACTTGTCGCACGTTCAATTCGGCGCAGGATCGGCTGCCATCTCCCCCGGAATGTGTCAGCTCATCAAGCTGTCACCGGCATACTTTTCAACCGATGAGACAAATGGCGTATGAGTTCTTGTTCGGCTTATGACCTGATGTAACTAGATTATACTACAAGCATGTGTTGTTGCGACGCTCCTGGTCATCATAGATAGTTCCCGGCCCTCCAACGACGTGTGGATGACGGCTATAGTCATGGGCAGCGTACTCCAGGCCCCATACTGGTCATTTGAGGGCCAGGCCCTTCAACTAAAAGCAGTGGACAGGCCTCTCCTAGGAAAGCCCTCCACTTGGATGAGGGCAATCGATTATTACTCCGGCACTCGAAAACATCGTGAACACATCACTACCACTCAGCTATTTCTCTCTTACTCTGCTCATAAACTCTACTTCCATCTTGCTCTTGATGTATCACTGTTTTCCATTCAGGGTATCCGACTACTGATACCAGCCAACTTGCTACTAGTTGTGTGTACAAACCACCGTCTTCCACTCCTTTTCAACGTCCACGCACTGCCTTCAAATTGGACACGCTCGATATCGAAACCTCAATGCTTGCTTGTCGACAAGGTCGCGGGTTTGAGACTCCTTACTGTCCCGTCAGGTGCTCACTGCCCATGATTCCTAATAAGGATGAAACAGATGTACGGCAATCCTCGTTTTTTCCAGCATACATTGTCTTCTCCTGGAGGACGAAGTCTATTAAACCGATACCAAGGAAATGTGTGATCTTCATCAAAAATCTGCACAGCAGGGCTCCTAATTTCCGCGAGTTCAAGGAGCAAATAATTGTCTCCAGATGGCCTGGTTAACCACATCTCTCTTAATCTAACGGGAGAAGCCGAATCAGCGATCGTAAAACGGATGACAAACATTTGCCCAACTGTTGTTTTTTTTTGGCTTATCGGCGAACTCCTCAAAGGGTAACTTAAAGACGAAGAGGTTACATGCAAGTTTATGTGGTGGTGCCTCCTCGTCAAACGATCTCTGATGAGAATATTCCTTCCCTGAGTTTTTTTATTAGGCAGGTGTTTGATAAGTGGGGATATTTGCAACTGAATTGAATCCACACGGTAATTTCAATGAATGCCATACGCCTGATTGAGTGGAAGGGTACTGCTCATTTTTCAATCGACATTACGCCAGGGACCAGATCACTCGATGCTACCTGTCAGTTGAGACGTAATCTAGATTCCCATCAAACACAAGGTGTATACGTTTTTTTAAGAAGTTTTTGATTCGCCTCATCGGTGTTTTTCTTATTTCCTTATTTTTGAGTGGCGTGAACCTCCATGTTTCTGTTCACTTTGCCGCCCACAAATATCTGAGGCACACTCCACGTGGTGAGTTCAGTTTGCGATGAGGCTTGCGTCTCTGAACAACGCTCAAAGGCGGAACCCGTTCAAATCATTGGCTGCGGTTCCTGCTGGTCGTCAGTTTGTTTCTGGCACCATCAGAAGCTATGCCTTGTGCGTCGTTTCAGTGACCGAAGTCTTTTTCGCTTGACTCCGAGATTTTCTGTTTGATCCTTTGACATTAACGATTTTGTCTTTCCATATCGCTTTTCTCCCACGCGTGCGGTTTGCAACTGTTTTTCTACCGCGGTGGCTTGGAGTATTCTATTTTCTTCTAGCACAGCAGTATCTTAGCGTAAACAAATATTTTCAGAAAAAGAAAATGATGGGATTTAGTGGATAATTTGCAGCAGCAGTGGGGAATCGCACTCATCTTTTCCTCTCCCAGCTGCCGCGTCTTCTCCATCTAGCCCGTTGATCACGAATAGTAGCGGTACGGCCGTCGTAGGGTGGCCACATTCGAGTACACTTTGTTGGTTGGCCCGGAAGCTATTAAACAGGAGCCCTAGAAATCACAAAACAACCGCTCGGTGCCGTGACCGTATACAACTTCATAAAAATCCTCTCTCCATCCTTAGACACAATCCGTAGACACCTAATCTGATAAATGTCAATCACAAAGGGGTTGATCGTCATCTGTCCGATAACAGATGAGGGAGCATGAAGTTAACAGAAGGGGATTCCTTCTTACACACACAGCTGCCGATCCGAAATACTGTTGGCGATTAGTTTACGTGGTTACAGACTAGAGTCTCTAATACCTTTGCCAAACGTGGTGAGTGGTACTGCAAAATACATTTAGGGCTCAGGTTTGGGCAAGGCGTCTATCGTATACCATTCCTTTGTGTTTGGGTGTCAACTTGACGCCATGTCTCATGATTTGGAGAACTACCAAACGGGCTTTAGTGTCCTTTCAGCTTTCGCTTATCTCTGTTTTCCCTAGGACACTCGTTGGAAGGAATCTTGGATATGTTGAACTTAAGCTTGGTTAATGGAACATGGCAAATGACCGAAAAGCAAATGTGTGCGATCACTTGTGATCAAAGGGGGACTACTCTGTTACAGCCCAAATAAGAGGTGTTCGGGTCTCCCGCAAACTTCGCACAGAGTAAGCCGATACCAGTCCAACAGAAGACGTCTCAACAAACGGCTGTTTTCAGCGCTAAGCTACAAATGAATTTGAAGCAGAGTTCCTCACCGGAGTATAGGAGAATCCATTTATTTTGTGATGCTGGAAAAACTGGCTAGATGTTCCGGTATCTCCAACGTGTAATCGTACGTTCTAGTGAAAGCTCGTACTTATATGGCAACTTAAAACGGTTTATCGTGAACCAGGCTAGGAAGATTTCTAAGGTTCTTCAAGACTGGTGATATATTTGAAAATGAATTGAACCCATTCTTTCTTCATCATGCAAGAGATGGATGGTGACTGCAAAGTTTGCTACCTGAGACCAGTGCATGTCGCATGCCACTAATCTTAAGCTCTAAGGATATAGTCAAGGTCATGTCTATGAAAAGCCCGCCTTTAGCTGGAACGCATGCTGTGGTAACTAATGTGCAACTACAGTCGCCCCTTATTGAGGCCGCCTGAAGGAACCAATCAAAATTGGTCTCTTGTGAAATGCGGCAACCAGTGAAACAAGCATCACCGCCCAAATAAGTTTTAAGGCATTAAACCAAGATAGAATCCTTTAAGGAGGCGGTCCGTTCAGGAGGAGCAACTGTATGAAATGATACTATCAGGAGGGAGGGTTACGACCGTGACGAGCGGCCGTGCAATCAGAACTCCAGATCCCGCGGAATATCAGCTAATTTCGGCAGTTCAATCGATCTTATAGACAGTAGTAGGTTGAAGTAGCATGATTCTTTCGATCGGTATTTTTCCACCCAAATTCAATAGCACATTCAATATTGTGCGTGGAGGTGTGCAACTAATTAAGCTATGAATGTCAGTGCAGTGTTTTTCACGGTCACCCTAAAACCAACAGAAACCAGGCGGAAACTAGCGTATCCCAGACGGAGTACGTCTCTGCTTTGTGCACCTATTTGATCAGGAGTGGCTTCCCCATTTGATCAGGAACGGAAATAAAGAAATGATATATCGGAAGGATGAGCTCAATTCCTGCAATCAACCGGGAGAACAAAGTTCAGCCCCTATTCCCCAGGGTGATTTTGAGTGGCACCGTTCACCCGTAAACCTCAGGTTGATAACCGCCCTGCAATTTGCCGTGAATCAGTCACCAAAACAGTTCGATGTGAGATTGGTGACTGGCGTTCTCCGCCTGGATAGCAATCATCACACCCAGCTCTGTCGAAGAGGCACCGTCGCAAATGCCTATCAAGGCACACACAATGAGCCTTTGTTACGCAATGCAGCCATACCATAGTTGAAACAGCGTGGCATAAAGCTGGAAAATGCACGTTCACATGCCACTGGGAGGGTATAGTATGTAACCTTACCCAAAACAGCAACACTGTGCTACCCTCGGTGCTTTGCATAAAGTCCTCAGGCATACTGAAGTTCCATAAGCAGACAAGCGCGGCCGCACCATTCGTGTTCGTCACGCTGCGCACCTCAGTCACTGTAACCATTCTTGTTACAAAGGATCACATCAAGCTACCCGTTCCGAGGAAAAACTAGTCTTCAAACAATGCCGCAGTCGCTAATCCGACAGAACGAGGGAGTTAGCGGAGAAATGGTAGTGGGGGACATAAGACAGGTAATATCCGAGAGAATAGAGTCTAATAAGGACACCTAGGTTCCACCGGTTGGGACTGCCCCAGCTATCCGGGCTCACCTTGTGTTCTTCATAGATTGCATGTTGGAAATGGAGTTCACGCGGGACAGCACATGTGTGTAATCGAAAACCTCATTTGAAGTAGGTAACGCCTATGCTTACTTTGCATGAGATACAATTGAACTACATGGAGTCGATACTTTCATCGATTAGGCTGGTCTTAGGCAGCAAATTTCGTGTACAATAGTGGTCTATTCCATGTCTGGGGAGCCGTTTGGTTAGGGTGAGAAAGGGACGGTAACAAAACTATTCACACTCGTCTTCACATTCTTATTCAACTTGTTTTACTGTCACTGAGGAGGCTAGGTGTGCGATATCTCAAAATAACAACTCACCTTTGAGAATTTCAGGCACACCATGCATTTAGACTTACTTTGGACACCTCGCCCACCGGATCTTGATCCCGCTGAACACGTATGGAACCATTCTGGATGATGGAAGCCGGAAGTAGTATTCACTATCAGAAATGTTCCGCACTTTGGAGTGAAATGAGGCATGATCCCATTGACGGCCATTCACCAATCAGTTACATTATGTCAAGAAGGCCGTGGGCCGCGAGGTCCAAAGCTGGACCGACGAGCCGCTATAATTCCATACACCTTGATGATGCGTAAGTTGCTCTTTTCAGGGTAAAAGTCGTTAACTGTTTGTCTGCGTTGTGTTTTACAAGGCATCGATTTGTTTCCAACCTCTTCAATGTGACCCAAAACGTTAGAACGAGAAAATGCATCGTAACTTGGGTTGGATGATCGAGCTGTACATTTGATGAACATGCTTCCAAATCCCCCAATATCAGCCAGTTACTATCCGACCTATGACTTGATTATGTCGAGCGGTGCCACCTGTTTCCGGCATTTCTATTCCGCTGTGGAGGGCTTGATCTACCCAATCGAGTAGTAAAGAAACTTCGACCTCTCCCCAATGAACAACCCCTGCCTGACTTACGGTCACATTCGGACGGCATGGGCTTAGTAGAGGCGAATTTTCTGGCCACGCTGGTGTTTATTTGATTACAAGACATCTTTATATTCCCATCAGGAAATCAAGCCGAGACGTGTTGAGCGCATAATAAGAACGGTGGGTTTAGTGATGAGCTAGATTCACCGAATACCGTTTTACCTCCTTCTCAACTTACACCAGTGTACGCGGACTGTCACTTAGGGTGCCCCCTAACGGCGCTAATGGACAATAGTCGTTAACTCAGTAGACAGAGGTGTGCCAAATGACGTGTGAAGTCTAAAGTGCGATGATGAGTAGCGTCCTGGGCAGCTCATTTAGTGCAGCATCCATCCGGTGACTGAGAGATCGATGGCACGTGCCCAGTAGTGTCACTTCCGTTTTTGCTAAGTTTGAACGGATTTCGCATCCACATGGACTGCATGGGATGAGGATACAGAATGTTAACAAGAACAGTATAGTAAATGTTAAAATTGCTGGTGTTGCTGATGTCGGGCGATGTCCTTTACCCCTTATTAGTGAAGTAAATAGCCTCTGTCCGATTTTTCAGCATACTGACACTCCATTTTCGCTACTTGCTATTGAGTATCACTTCCGATTTCCTAATTTTATGGAAGAGCCGGTAACTTACTGTGTCTCAGTTTGATATCCGTGCACAGGAAGCTCTGATATACGTTTATTCGAATTCAAGCGACCAACGGTGAGATGAAGCCAGGCAGGGGTTAGCTTTTCACGCGTAACCAGAGCTTGCTACTGCATCAGGGTAGTTTCTCGTACTTCATTTCGGAATGTCAACCCGGGAGCACCCGTATCGGCCGACGGACTGTCAGTTGCTCCCATTTAATTTGCCAAGAACAATACTACTAATGAGTAGGAAAGACTAAATGTGATTTACACGCCTCACTGTGCAACGTAGTGGACCGGAAATAAATACGCAGCGTTCGGTTGATGCTCACGGAGCAAGGAAAACGCAACACTATGAACCAGACTGTAAGATGGCAAAACAATGGAGACGTTACGTTTTTACTGGCTGGTGTTAAAATGAGGCTCATAAACGTCAAAAATTATGTACAGAAGATCAAGGTCAAGTTAGTTCCTGAAACTACGGAAGAATGGAACAAATGAATGCAGCACAATTATAAGGTTGCGAAATGACTAGCGTGTTGGAAGGGTCCGAATTTATTTATCACATGCACCATAGGTACTGTCGACCCTCCGGAAGGAATCACTACACAGCGACGCCATCAGGTGTGTTCGACGCCGAGGGTCGCGTGCGAGCTGCCGGGGGACTTAATGAGCGCAAAAGTTGACGGCGTTGTGAGTTCGCAACATCCAAGGTGGCCAATAAACGTTCGAGTTCTTGATTGGTCTTGTTCTCCAATTGAAGGGCGTCCTTCCTGTAAAGATGGGAACATAGGAGTGAGGTTCAATTGGGGTAACGGTAAACAACATTAGCCTAGTACGGGCCTAGGAGATAAGGTGATATAAACTATGAGATGTGGGTGGTGGGATATTGCGGCTATCGTGAGGCATCCAGAACAACTGTCGGCAATTCACACAATTGAGTTCCGTAGCACCCAAGCATCTGAAGCCGCAGTGAAAGGTGTACGTACAGCATCCTCACCATCATCTCGGGCAACAACGATGTGAGCACTGGTGCCTAACTGCCATGCAACTATGTCAATTCATTTAAATAAAGCCCTAACATGAAGAGAAAAACGAAGGGGGAGAGAAGGGGGGGTTAGTGCTGGCCTATCATAAATGCCCGAGGTGACCTCGCTTTCTCAACTAGAGTATCAGTCATGCGGTGTTTGTATTTTTTCGCGCTTGTCCGTCGAACTCAGGGCAGTGAGCTGACTGCCACCTTTCACAACGCGTACGAATATGGACACTGTAACATATATCACGTATAAAAAATCTTCAATTGAAGTGGTTCTTTGTTCTACCAATGCGACAACCCGTTCAAGATTAGCAAAATACACTCATTTGCAAGCAAATATGGTTTTGCAGTAGACTCACCTGGAACCCAGTTGAATCTCTCGTTTATGATGTTTTCGTGGGTGTCGAAAAATTTTCAGCAACCTTGTGGATAGTGTATTACACCTAAACCCGTTCGAAAACTTAACCACTTGTGAGAAGTGAAGTCACTTCTAATTTCCAATTACCAAACCCATGACAGACGTTAATTATAAAGCAGGGCGTGGTTGACTCTGTGAAACAATCTCGTCTGATGGAGTTCTTCTATGTGAAGTTAGATAAAAGTATAGAATTCATAGTTTTCGGCGCTTCCGTAAAGAAGTTCAGCAAGTTTCAGGAAGTGACAATACAGAGCACAGTAAGTAATGCACACTAATGCACAGCAAGTAACACAACCTCACAGTCAGTTGATTTGTTTTTCGCAGTGATGCACTCATTACAATGTGTGGACGGGGCAGGCCCCAGCAGGTAACGGGGTAGGAACAAGCAGGTCAAGGAAGTGCCGGGGTGAATACGACAAGGGTTTGGCTGGATGTGCAAGCTACATTAAATGCGAGCGCGGACCAAATGAGACCCTGAGATGCTTCCGAGGGACGGATTCAATCCGAGGGGCAGGATTTGGCGGCTTCAGGTAAGCGAATCGAACGAACAGTGTTGACAGCAAAAAGGACAAATAACACGGTACTAGTTGATGCGAATTTGGTGGAATATCAGAAACACCTACCGGGTCTTTTCTAACTCTGTGTTTATTCGTTCCAGCGCCAATTTGTAACGCTCGTGTTCTTTCAGGAGGTCACGCTGGCGCGCACGATTTGCATCCAGCAGCTGAGACCATGGAGTGGCCGCCAACTGCGCCAACTCAGCTGCAGGTCCAACAGGTAACGAGGCATCATTAATGGCTGCTAGTCTGTTCGCATGTTCCAGTTCAGCTATTTCTGGAAGCAAACAGAATACCAGTGAAAGTGGGAGGAACAAGGGCGATCCCATTAAGTAAAGGAAATCATACTGCGCTCTTATCTGCTGTTGTGCACCCATACAACCGTGATTTCGAGATTGGTTCAAGTCCGAGCTAGACACTAATAGAGCTGCTTGCCTCCTTCCTAACATGGCAGACATACGCGATTACCATGCGACGGAAACAATCAATCCGTGCTGGTTCAAACAACGAAAATGCTATGCACCCGCAATAAGTCCAGATGAAGCCCAAAAGACAAAATGATACCGGGCTTTAATCAATATACTATGCCAAAATTTGACATTGACTCATGAGCTAAAATAGCGCAGAATGTCTGAAGCAGACGCTAGAAGTCGCAATGTAAAATAGACCGAGCTCCACTAGGCCCGGTTTGACGTCGATCAGAATGCTAATGGAGCTTAACTTATTCTTGTTCGTGGAGCAAACTGTCAGAAAACTGCGCAAGGTTATATCAGCAGTAAACTATGTGGCCCAAGGTCAGTGGAGAAACGAAAAAACTGATAGCTTCTCTCTGATATGGTTATTCGGTCGGTTGAAGTATAACTACTCGCGGGTTGAATAGAGCACACTTCCTGCACCTCGAGGTTGGCCAGCTCTCTCATTGAGTTGGCTGCAGGATATTACAAAATTGACTGGTGATTTCATACAGCCTCGAATGACATGATGAAGTAGAAACCCATGCTGTTTCAAAAACAACGTAATTCGATGCAGACCGAAGGTATTGGAAAAAATGATTTCGCGCTGCTTCAAACAATGGAACAGCAAATTTGTAGCAAAATGCCAGAAGTTACTTCACCACTGGACGACTATAATAAGAAAAATCGTCCAGCTGTAACACTCTTCTGGTGCCTAGTTGCCATGCCACCCGAAGGGAGCACAACGGCTGGGATAGTGCCGGGTTTCCTAAGCCTAGACAGGAAAAGTCGAGGGGCATATTTTGATTAGCATTGGACGCCCATAGGTCTGTTGTCCCCCAAAACCTATCAGCATTGCCAAACTGTAGTCCCTTCACTCCATCCATAGAATATGTATACAGAAATGCCCCGTTCGAGGAAATCCCTTTGAGAGATTGGGAGAATGGTTCCTTCCTAAGCCAGGAAAAGTCGAGGGGCATATTTTGATTAGCATTGGACGCCCATAGGTCTGTTGTCCCCCAAAACCTATCAGCATTGCCATGCCACCGAAGGGAGCACAACGGCTGGGATAGTGCCGGGTTTCCTAAGCCTAGACAGGAAAAGTCGAGGGGCATATTTTGATTAGCATTGGACGCCCATAGGTCTGTTGTCCCCCAAAACCTATCAGCATTGCCAAACTGTAGTCCCTTCACTCCATCCATAGAATATGTATACAGAAATGCCCCGTTCGAGGAAATCCCTTTGAGAGATTGGGAGAATGGTTCCGCAACACACGTGCTACCTCACTGGAAGGCGGCCAATAGCACACGTTTTCTGCAGTGTGATTAGTAGTGCCAAAGTGCTTCAGCATACTGCATTTTTATGTGTTTGGGTGCCTTTCAACAGCTTTTGTGGACATGAGACGATCTTTTATTCTATCTGGAGTGAACAGAAGGACGTGAATGCGTTTACTCCCATGTTAATTTTTGGATTCCCCCGATCTTCCACCTCAACTACGACAGGTGGCGAAACTACATGCAGCAAAGATGAAAGTCTCATTAATCTGGCTAATAGATACAAAAAGCGCCATGAAATGAGCGAGTTTCAAGAACACGGTGAAAAAGGAAGCGACGCTTACCTTTGTCCAATCTTAGCAGACGGATTCTGTTCAGTTCTACCTCTTGTTCTTGATAGGCGAGCTGATCCTTAAGCTGCTCATACTCGTCGGAATCTGTCAAGGTAAATAAAGAGGACATGGTGTTCAGTGTTCACATAGTTGGGAACCCTGTGTTGTGGTGTAAACGCACTCACGGCAAAGTTTCGCACGATAAGAAAACGTGCTGCAAGAGAATATGAAGCGACCAATCTGGACTACTGATAGTGATTGAAAGTCACACCGCCCGTCTCCATTTTCATGCAAAGTATGGCTTGGAAAGCGTGCCGAGTAGAGTCGGACCGGCAAAATGGTCAGTGATGGTGAACGCCGCGACCCGACTCAGTGTCAGACGAACGGTGCACAATTGGGAGTGGGGTTTCCACCAGTCATAATAGGAGATGGATTAGAATTGGACGCACTACTCTCTAGAAGAAAGGCATTACCCTGGAAGGTTAACAGCAGCGTTCCCATCAGCCACAGTCTGGTGTTCATCTCCCTGAATGGGGATCAAACACAGTGGTACTCTCAACAAACAACCTCCTTACATGCAAAAGTGACAGCACCGTTAGCGTAAAACACTAGCGTGCCACCGTGTCAAAGTATCGAAACAGAGCCCTTCACTGAAAAGCGAAAGTTTAAAACAGTGGGACCTTTTTATCCATTTGCCTAATACGATAAGGACTCGGGGTGCAGACAACTCAAGTTCAATGCCAAATTCTAGTCCGGTTTCTCTTCATGAGTCAGAAGAGGGAAATGGTAAGGATTTCGAGAGGACGCTATGCAATCCCATTTCAAAGAAATCTTACCGCAGCATTTACACATTTACATCTACAAGGCGTTGAGTTCGTCCAAGCAGAACCAGCCACTGTGGTTAAACGATGTTCACACAGGAGATCCTTTATGGGGTAAGTTAGTGAAAAAGTACCTAATTACGCAACAGTGTATTTAGACAACGATGACCAAAGGTGCTTCAAACCAAGATCGGAAGACATGACCGAAAAATGACTCACCAAAAGCCGTCTGCGAGCTGTTGGGAGCTCGCGCATCCTGTGCCACTTGTTTGGCTTCGAAGGTAGCTGACCGACGTAGCGACGGGCGTTTCTGAGCTGGCGTGGACTGTTCACGTCCAGAGTTCCAAGTCGGCGGTGGAGAAAACGGACCGTGAAATGCACCTGAACCCGTATCATGGTAAGAGAGGTTTGCCGGGAGTCGACTTTGGGAGCGCTGAGTTGGGACAGATGGGTGCTTTTTTGCTTGTATCTGACTTTGGGTTGGACGGGGAGACGGTGCCTCTAAACGACGCAGAATGAACTGTACATTGGATGGCTTTTCATGTAGGCTGCATTGGAGAAATAGTGAGGTTTCAGCGAAAAATTAACACGATGGTGAAAAGACCGCTGTATCTGATCTATAGGAGTTTTTTGAAAAGGCTACGAAGAACAACATCGATGGGTATAGTTCAGACACAACAGGAATATGAACACATCCCTGAATTAGTGACCTCGTAACAGCGAACGGGCTATCGGGAAATCACCTTCAAGAGAATGAGATGCATGTCTCTATGGTCGAGATACTTCGCAAAATTTTCTCGGGGAGTTTTGTTCCAGACAATCCCTCCAGAGTTTGCACATCACTTTATTACAAAGTGGGACGTTTTAGAACCTGGCCTGTTTAGAATATCACCAATCAGTTCGCGGAATCATCGAAGGAGATATACAGAACTGTCTTAGATGTTTGGGCGCCAATATCGAGGCCTACCTAAGTATCTACCTAAGTTCTATCTAAGTATCTTGATGTTACGAAGCCACCATAGTCCCCCTTATAAGGAAGCTTCATACGCGAAAAGAACTCAAACGTGGTCTGTGAGTGGACAGAAGATCGTGGTTAACGAGAAAATTCAGGAGATGGAAGGGGTTAGTACAGTTGGGATTTCACGAAAGCTGTTTCAGCCAAACCGCAAAACAGGACCTGGGAGTGTTTCAGTTGATGAGTTGATCAAAGATGGTATTAGAAACCTGACACAGTAGATACCAACGCCCAGATCGTTGGGCGGAATATTTCTAATGACAGTTTAGCTGAAAACGCGTTCTTGTGTGTGTTTAATTCGACCAGTCATTTTGAGCCTTGGTTTGTGAGTACAGACTCACCAACATTTTCTGGCGTACCAAAATACCTTCGCCTTGAAGTACCGTCAGACTGTTCGGGCAAATGAGCACTATGAATCGGTGTTCTGCTTTGACTAGTTTGTTAGCATTTATTTGGAAACGAGAACAGGTTCCAGAGAATTATAGATTATGCTATCTTAGTCGTCCTATACAAAAAAGGTATCTGAACCAGCTACTCAAACCATGGGGCTATAAGCCTTACGCCTGTTGTAACATGGCTACTGGCTTCCCTAGTATTATGACGTTCAATTTCGGCAAGTTGGATATAGGTATGAGTGTGGCAGGTAGGAATCACACCTGGTGGGGGGGTGCACTGACCATGTCTTTAGATCGCACCAAGTGCGTGAACAACGCCACGCATATCACCAACTAACAATCCTTGTTCTTCAAATTTGACGGGGCCCCCAAACTTTACTTTCTAGACATACTTTCCCAGGCGGGATGCCTTTGAAGTCTTCTTGTCTTTCGTCCTCGTAAGTCCGGTAGGGTAAGAGTGAACCAAAACGCAGATGCCAGGTGTCAGCAACGAATTTCGCTAAAGCCAAGACAACCGTACGGATGGTCTTGATTTACGGGTAAGAAACTTGGAACCGAGGACCTTACACGCCTTCAAACTCTTGATCACCATTATCTCCGCAGTATAGCAGGACGTAGCTGGCTGCGGTGCGTACGAAAGGTAGTGGCACTTAAGTAGATACTTGGTAATGAACCAGGATCATAAGAAACAGGCAAGCTTACCAGATTAGGGTAATTGGAGCGTGTACTATGCACGTCCAACCACTGTCTACCAAGGGACGCGTTGCCTTTGTCCGAGGCCATTGTTGAGGCAAGACATGACATGGTTTCTTCGCACCAAGTTCCCTCTTATATAAACTCTGTTAAGGCTTTCTTTCCTTATGGTTCGGCGCTATTATGTATTACTGGTGTAGTTCTGCCAACACTGATGGATTTACCAAAGTATTACTATTTATATCGGTCAGCAAGCCATTTACATTTGAACTCTGTGAATAACCTCTGGAATATCGTTACAAGAGGACTAAACAACCGTGGGTGCCAACTCCAGAGCCAAATGATGTGTATATGGCAACAAACAGAGGGGGGGGGGGTAGTATAAAATGCTTGCTGAGGTCGCACGTAGGTGTACCTACCAGAGTATAATAAGACATGTAAACCCACAGACCACGGCATTATTGGTCCTTGGAACTGCGTAATTATTCTGCATCACATAGCTTTCGTGAAGGACCATTTGCAAACAAACGACATGAAAGGTACTGATCCCTTAATTTCCCACCGAAGACTAAGGCTGCATAAGCGAAACCAGAATTGATAGCTATTGCATGAAACCTACGGATCTAATAAACAAAAGTGAGTAGCCCTTTCAGATAATCCCCAAACCAGAGGATGACCACCGTTCTGCTTGAATCATTCTGAATTGGGCACAGAAAACAGTACGCTATTCGGCAAACGATGATTCGGACCGCCCAACACATAACCAGACCATCACAGCTTCTAGTGATGGACAAGTTCTTCGCTTGAAATCTCTGCTGCACAACTGAACACCCATTTTCTGATCGGTTGCGGATTCGCCAATTCCAGATTACACGAGCTTCGGTACTTATGAAAGCCATCGAAAACCTGATGATGTCTCAGTTCCGCTGCTCACAGAGGCCACGTCTCAGCCATACATAAAAGCAGCCTCTACTGCAGCCTGGATACCCACGTTTCTTGAGATCAGGGTGTTATATATTTGCTCTGTTTTTCAAATAGTGTTTACGATTCATCAAAGACTGCAAAGACTATGAATCAGCCATCGAAACCTTGCGAGAAATTTACGTACAGCCGAAAAATGAAGTTTTTGGACGACGTCTTTTGAACACTTGTAAACAGGACGGAGCTCAGAACCTTGATCAGTTTGTGCAGAAGCTTCGCAATTTATTGCCAGACTGCCGCTTTACAGTCGTCAGTGCAGAACAGCATACCGATGAAGCGTTACGGGACGCATTTATTAGTGGACTTTATTTCAATACTACACGCCAGAGACTGCTGGAACATAAGTCGCTGGATTTTAGAACCGCATATGACCATGCAAAGTCCCTCGAACTAGCACAAAAACAGTCGTTGTCGTTTTTTGCCGAACACTCAACTCCCCTGTGCCACCGTATCGAACGACTCACCAAAGTCTCCACGTTCTCAAACGTCATCGCACGAGCAGGCGACTGCTGCCAGTGTGGGGTTTTTATGTTTCTTCTGTGGCTATGCTCGTCACCCGAGATATAAATGCCCCGCTAAGGATGCGACCTGCAAAAACTGTGGGAAAAAAGGGCATTTTCAAAAGGTTTGGAGATCTACTGGTCCGCGGAACACCTCATCTGTTTCAAGCGCGCTATCGTGCGTCACTGCAGCGGCTCCCGAGTGTCTAAAACAAGCGGTCACCGATGTGAAAGCCAATGGTGTTCCGCTTCGAGCTCTTGTTGATACTGGTAGCTCAGAAAGTTTCATTTCCGAAAAGGTAGTCCGTCGTAACAAGTGGTGTGTACTACCACCGTCATCTGAGATAACTTTGGCATCTAGCCAGCACAAAAGCTTTACTCTTGGACATTGCTTCTTAACGTTGCAACACAAACAAAACAAGTATCCCTCTTTCAAGTTTTCAGTATTACGTGACCTCTGTGCAGATATTTTGCTAGGACATGACTTTCTTAAGCTTCACAAGTCCCTGGAAATCTCATTCAACGGTGACAAACCTTTTTCCCTTTGTGGTCTAATTGCTGCCAAAATTGAACCTCCCACTTTGTTCGAGCATATTGACCCAAGGTGTAAACCAATCGCCATAAAGTCCAGGCGACATTCTGCAGACGACGATTACTTCAGTGCTTCTGAAGTAAAGCGTTTACTTGACCAACACATCATTGAACCCTCGAAGTCCTCATGGAGAGCGCAAGTGCTCGTCACGACAAATGAACGACAGAAGAAGCGAATGGTGGTTGACTATAGTCAAACTATAAACCGATTTACGCAACTAGACGCTTATCCGCTCCCCAGACTTGAAGATTTAAGTACTAAAATAGCTCAATATCGTATTTTCAGCACGCTTGATCTTGAAAGTGCGTATTATCAGATACCCATTAAAGAAAGCGACAGAATCTACACGGCTTTTGAGGCTTGCAACAACCTCTATCAGTTCCGTCGAATACCTTTCGGAGTAACGAATGGGGTAGCCTGTTTTCAAAGGGTAATGGATGACATAATACGCGCCGAACAACTTACCAGGACATATGCGTATGTGGATAATATTACCATTTGTGGAAAGAATCAAGAAGAACATGATCGAAACCTCCAGCTTTTCCTCACCGTAGCACAAAAGTACGGCCTTCAGTTAAATCACGATAAAAGCACGATTTCCACCACTAAGCTGACTCCTCGGCTATGAAATTACTGAAGGTATCATCAAACCAGACCCTGAACGCTTCAAGGTATTGCAAGAACTGCCCGTTCCGAACGACATCAAGTCTCAACAACGAGTGGTAGGATTGTTCGCGTACTATTCTCGTTGGATAAGCCGTTTCTCGGATAAGATCTACCCAATCACTTACAATACAACCTTTCCTGTCCCTGAAGATGGCTCAGTGGTATTTACTGACCGGAAGTTCCGTGGTTCGAACCCGACCTCTGCATAGGCTTGAGCAACCTGGCAGTATCCCAGCCCTCCTGTTTCCTTCGGGTGGCATAGCAGCTAGGCACGTAAAGGGTGCTACAGCTGAATGGTTTTCACATTAGTTTAATCACCGTATGTTCTCACTTGTTCTTGCCTGAATACATAAAATATGGGGTCAAACAACATGCTGCTGTGGCGCACACACAATGCCCCCATACTTTCATGGTGTAAGCCCACGCACGGACTATTTGATTAGGATTAACCGAGCATGCACGCATACAATGTACCATACAGTGCAGACGACAGCTCAATGCAGGTGAGCTTCCAAAAACATTTGGAGGCGAAGACAATCCAGGCAAAAAATTTCCTACTGAGGATGAAGGTCCCCATAACAGAAAAGAGTATGTTAGTATAAAGGGGAAGTGATGTCAAACGCATCATGGGAATTTCGCTTACTCACTTCCGAAAGAAGTCCATCATTTTCTCATCAGCAGACAGGGTATCCTCACGTCCTCTGTAAACTGCCACTAGGGTGTAAAATCCAGGGAGGTTAGCTGCTTGTGCCAGTTTTATTATGATTTCCTCACAGGTTGTCGATTCTGTCACACCAGATACCTCTCTTATAACACCCTCAACGGATACTTTCAAGTCCATTGTTAAGCAAGCCGCTTAACGCTGAGATCGAGCACTTATAGGCTGAAAGAAGCAAGCGAATAAAACAGGTGAGGGCTCGGTGTATAGGTAGGTACATTTACTCCAACCACACTTCCCTATAGGCAAGATGACACAATGGGATTTTCTGGTGCCCGAGTACCCGTCCAAGCAGTAATTTAACACTTCGAAAAAAGCATTTCGACACTGTGAACCAAGATAGTGACTATGCTATGTGGGAACTGTTTGATCTAGCTGATTGCCGTAGACACATCAATAACGTATCCATAGGTACTTAGTTTGCGAAAGGACGGACAATCAATCTCAGGACAACCAGATAGAGAGATACGCACATAATACAATAGGAAGCAAAGGCGATGGCAAGCACCATATTATTACGCAGTAGCAATCACTCAAACAGTAACTGCCTCGGAGCTCTGTTCTAGTGCTTCAAAGGCACCGATGGTCCAAGACTGGAGTCCAAGATGGCGAGATGGCTCAGCGCGAATTTACTGACCGGAAAGTCCGTGGTTCGAATCCGACCTCTGCTTCTCGACTTCCCCTGCCAAGGCTTGGACTTCCCAGCCCTCGTGCTTCCTTCTGGTGGCATGGCAGTTAGGTACCGAAAGGGTGCTACGGCTGATTTTCCAATGTGTTAGGCGCGCAGAGGTCACGTTTCTGACACACGCGGCGATATGGAGCGCACTGCAGCATCGTAAACTCAATCTATGACGGATAAGCTGATGTGGTGCCTACGCCACAGGTGATGCAGGTTGGCAAAAGCTTTTCTGACATTCTCGATTTCAATGAAAATGTAGTCCTTCGCCATACCACAGGACTGACAAACTTATCTAGCACCTCAATCGGCTTATCCACAAACCGGAGGTTTGAACGAACACCAGTCTTGTAGCAGCATCATACACTTTGCAGATGTGAGGCGCATACGAAAAGCCGTGGGGCCAACTTATTAGGATTATTTACGATTGTATGGATTGTCATGACACCAGGTCCAAGAAAAGCTGTCATATGCGTACTCCACATTTGCAAAGGAACGTCCTCGGAGCGACAATATCCATTGGTCCGTTGATTGTATCGGAGAGGATAGCTGAACGGATAGCTTTGAACGCCACTAGATCCTTTTACATAGTACCATGCTTCATCCTCATCCTCATCACGAACACTGTGTTGGTTGACTGCAGAGTAGTTGTACTAGCTCACGAAGAGACTGGACCTTACCGTGGTGTGGCGGTTTGTGTACCTCGGAGACCCATCGAGCTATACTGGGGAGTGACCGCACGATGCTCACAGTCTCTCATACCAGGTTGGTCTATGGGTAGAGGTCTGACGAATACAGTCTTCTGGCCCTCCACGTTGGGGGTTGGAACATGTATGGCGACTTGTTCCGTAGAAAACGTAATGCATTTGCATTTCCCCGCCAAACACCGCTGTCTTGCGGTTAGGCTTTTGAGCCAAAGGCTTTGGTTGAGGACCCTAATCGTCCTCCTGTCTAGGTGTGGGCGCCCTGCAGTATCCCAGCCCTCGTACAACCATTACCTACACAACTAACAATATTCTCATGCCACATCGGCCGTCGTGTGGTGGCATCAGCCGGGTCGCCTTACTTGCTGCATACAGCAGGGGGAAAGCGAAAACATGCTACTGCTGATGCCTCCCTTCTTTCGCATTCACGTTTTCCTTCTTTCATCCTCCCCCACCGAGATTCGAATACTTTCTCTGCAGGTCCTATCCCTAGGACTGACCGTTTTGCTCGCCCTG
>NW_008752053.1:431213-450432 GCF_000715545.1 Opisthorchis viverrini | reverse complement strand
GTTTAGTTGTGTATGTGCAATTCATGGTTCCCACACTTAGCTCCGCGGTAATTTGAAAAGTACACTCCACGTCATCATCATCGGCATAACATCAGCGCCCAATAGTGATGTCTCACTGCAATACATAATTTATTTGAAAGGCGTTTTGTAAAGCAAAAGTGAGGGAAGGGACCTGATACTAGACTGTCAGTCAACCTCAGACACTCATTCAGGCAAACCGATAACTAGAACGTAATTCATATCGATTAGCAGCCATATCTTGTAGCGTCTCTAACCACGCAGACACCATTCTAGGCGTCGCATAGACTCTACCAAGAATCTGTTGAAATATAGATGGCGCTGTTTTGATACCGAATGACGATCGGGTATACTGGAACAGACCGCGGTGCGCATCGATGATCAATAATCCTCGGGATTCTTCCTCACCTTCAACCTGGAGGTAAGCATCGGTCAAGTCGATCTTCGCGAAACACTTAACCCCATTTTGTTTCGCGAACAAATCGTCTGGTACAGATAGAGGGCATCCAGTGCAGCACACAACCGGATGGTTCACTACCACGATCGGTCCGGCCCGTGCAGAATAGACGGTCAGTTGGAGAACACCAGCCTTCTGTAGTCGGTTCAGTTCCTGATTAACTTTGGGTAGGGCTGCATATGGTACTGGGTGTTTTGGCCGGAAAACTGGTTTGGCACTGGAGAGGAAGCACAATCTAGCTCTTGCTTTCGGGCACCGTCCAAGCTAGTCAGCGAATATAGACGCATAACGTTGCAGGAGGTTCTCAAGTGAACGCTTCGTAATGTGAGTTGGTTCGAGGGCACCTCCGGGTGCTGCGTGCGTGACTTTGCAAATAGAATTAATTAGCTTCTCCAGCAAATTCAGCTTTTTATTCCAATCTAGCCCCATGAGATCAAGTTTGGGGCATGACATCAGGTAGCACATGGCTTGTGCCGTCGAGCCATTGAGACTTATGGAGCAAGCAACCTCATCAGTCAATTTCAGTTTACCACCAGGAGCATTACGGACTCAATGTTCGGTCGGTTTCACGTGCGAGATGGGTCAAGTGATTAGAGCAGGAATTTACTGACCGGAAGGTCCGCGGTTCGAACCCGACCTCTGCATCTCGACTTCCCTGTCTAGGCTTGGGCAACCTGGCACTATCCCAGCCCTCGTGCCTCCTTCGTGTGGCATGACAGCTAGACACCGAAAGGGTGCTACAGCTGAGTGAGTTAGAGGTTTCACGTGCGGCTTAGCAATTTGTTTGCACGTCCGTTCACTGAGCAGCGTGATGTCGACTGCACCTGGAACACTGATGACGCCGGAACCGGTAATAACTGGCAAAATGCCACTCCTTGCAACGCCATCAAATTGTGGGGGGGGGCTTGCTCTGTTGTTGATCGGGGTTGTTATCCGATTTCTTTGGGACGTTGGAGTTGAGTCATCGCCATCATCATCAATATCATTATCAGCCGTAAGAACCGCGTATTTGTACATTGGTTGTAGCTGCCAGTTTCGTCCACCGGTGATTTGGTGCGTAAACATACAGACGTATACATACACGAATGCATGCATATAGACAAAGTTATCTCCCATATCTCTCATATGTCCGTTTCAACTTTTCAGTGATATGGCTATGGAAGACTCGCGTACTTGACAACTGATGGTGTTGAGGCTTTCTTCACGCCATGTATCACAATGATACAATGTTTTCAATGACACCCGGAAGTAGGTACATCGTCAAAGTTGGGCATGATCCTGTCAAGGTCAGGACGCGTCTTGGGTTAGTGAATACGGTCACTCACACAGCCTCTGCTGGAAGTTACATGCGCCACATACGAAAACAGACGGTAGTTGTATGGCGGCCCATCGATCCACAAACCAATTATCCGGATTTATCACCTTTTCGGTGCAAAGCTGCCGCTCCACCCGGAGGAAGCATTAGGGGCGAGACAGGTAGCCAAAGCTTGGATAGGATCAGTCGAGATGCAAATGTTGAGTTCGAAACAAGGACCTGCCGGTCACTTCCGCCTTAACCGTTGAGCTGTCACGAGCCTGAGTTCTACTTAGATTCATGGAAGCGACCGATAGCGATCTCACGGTTTGGTACGGCGTAAGTCGCGCTGAAGCATAAATCAAACCTTCCCGTTTCGAACACAAGCGTTCCGGAAAGGGATAGCATACAGGCCTGGACGGGTTCACCTTTTCAGGGTATCATGTGTTGTGACCCGGTGAATCCCTTTGGCGCGTAACTCACCGATCTAGAAGAAATACGGCAGCCACTGATACAACGGCGAAGCCACAGATACCCAAGCGCTACCCGAGGTTTTGAATGCTTCTTCGTCTTGAGGTCAGAACCCGGGAGTTCTCCCAAGCTTCTCACATATGGTGGGTGCAGCACCTGGTTTTGGGGTGTTGAAGACTTTACTATTTTCTACCGCCATTATGGTGATTAGTGACATCGTTTCGCAAGAATGCGGAGCTAAACACTGACCTAGCGTGTTCCCCGAGGTTCAGGTCGTCAGCAAACGGGCGAGTCAGCTATTGATGTCGATTCACAGTTCTGTGAAGATCCACCAGCCTCTGCCCCAGACGGGGAAACAAAGACCCCTGATATATCGCCTACCATCCACGAACTACCGGAACAAGTAGGTGAATTGGTTGGGGCTCTATTTAAAAATCAAATGCTAACAAAACGGCCCGACGGCCTCAGCGCTGGTGTAATGACTGAACGTACCAGGCAGCTCCAACCACAGAGAGTGAAACTGACAATCCAACTCCAACAGCGGCCCACAAATACGGTGAAGTCTCCGAAAGCACCCTATGCAATTTGAGAAGTGAAAGTGAGCGTTAGCTACCATCCAATATCGAACAGTTCGCCATTGCCGCTGAGCAAGTAGTAGAGCCCTGAATCAATTAGAACTCATACAATACGATCTTACCAATTAGAACTAGGAGTGACACCGCAGTGTAGGTGGGAATCAAGTAAGCGTTCGCCTTCGTCCCGTACATTATAGCGAGCCCGGAGATTTTGACCTTCACCGATATAAACAAAACAGAGTCCATAAAGGTTTTCAAGTTCGCAGATTACATCGGGTGCTCAGTATTCGCACAAAGGGTTGAATTTTCGAAACTATGAAGCCTGGGTATTTTCACCGACCCACGCTTGATATCCGGAAGAGTTGGATCAATATGCTTTGTTCACAATGGCATCGGAATTCAGCACCGATCAACTGGTTTTGGTGTCTATGGGATGCTTAGAAAGACAGAACCGAATTTGGAATCAGTCAGATGTGGTAGGTTGCCAGAATTTGTCCGAACTGTAAAGCTTCCCCTATGGTGTGTTAGAAAAATATGCAACTTAGTTTTCTGACGAGTTAGATTCTGGATTAAATTTCGGCTAAAACCATACCTGCCGCGGAACGCGTCAAGAGATATTCTCCCAAGGAATCCGGCAAACACCGGTTGGCCGACTATACAAACATGATATTATCGACAGTAACGGTCACATAGGCGAATCACTTCTAGTTTCTTTATACTGAATTCTACCCAGTAGGTCTGTTGCCTCAGCTACCGCGTGCTGCGGTTCGGCACTTTGTCTAAAATTCCAATGACCAATGTTCGACGCTTCAGTAGGGGTTGCCTATCATCAAGGAGACCAAAGCATATTCACGTCCTCTGTTCTCAAAACCTTTCGAAGTAGCTATACTCATCTCAGCTGTTTTCTATCCGACACGTCAGTCACGTGTCCAAACCTTTTATCATTCATCGATTAGTTTCCCTCAGAAATTCGGAAATGGAGGGTGAGCAACAGACATTACGCTGCCAGTGTTGCCTTGATAGGCTTCACGTGAAAGGCCGCCAACTACACGAACCGATCAGCCATAATGTTTGTAAGTGGCTTTTTATTTTCACCATTCCACACTTACATGGAGTATTTATTACATTTTATACAATGTTTGCGTAATTGAACTCTACGTCGAGTGTCAATCGATCAGTATAAAACACAACAATCACTCTAAATGTGTGCCGACGCATTCAGCCTACATGTTGTGAACTGAATGGATATAAACCGGAGAAAAAACGAGCTAAGAGATTAGTTTGGTCACTTGTGGCCTCCGTAGATTCAACCCGTCATTCAAGGCCAGAAGCAGACTTCAAAAGTGGATGGCCGTTGTCCCCGTTTAGAAAGTTATTTCCGTGTGGTTAGGCTCCATAGCAAAATTATGTCCACGGGATTAGTAAATCCTTATTTGCGGCAATCAGTTTGCTCTAGCCGAATCGTTTGATCAGAGCCCAACATGTAACTGGTCTTTGCCGGTATCTCATGTGCCTGAAGATAATGCCACAGGATACATCGATTCGTTGAGTGCGCACGGGGATTGTCACACCGATATTAAACCACCATACGATTCTTGGGGAACCTGTCAATGCTCTACTATAACCCAAAATTGGTTATATTGACGGAAAACGGGGAGTAATAGTATTCTCTTTTGTTAACAACAAAAACCACTTGGAAAATCAAAAGGCGAGAAAGATACACTAATAAAACCTGTTTTGAGGGCGTGAGGTTTCAACAACTAGGTCCACCCTAATCAAATACAATACAATAACAAAAATAGAGGGGTTCAAACGGTGGACTTATCGTTCTGAGTGTGAATCTTAATAGTTCCGCCGAGCTCGTTTGGGTGCAGGCAGTCTTGTTTCTTTTGGCAGATTCCCTGCTACACGATCCTGGTTGTCGGCAGGTTTTGGTGCTTGAGCCGTTCTGTGTTCTGTGTGTGCTTGATTGTGCTCTGTTTTTATATTTGGGTCGTTGAAATGAGTGGGACATAAACACAATGTGAAATCACCTGGTGTCGTTCAAAAGGTCGCAGAACAGGAGTTGACATATTGTCGTGTTCATGTCTCGATTTTGACGCGTGATTGTGAGACAGACAAAATGAAATGGGGGTAGTATGTGCCGGTGTGAAAATGGTTAGAGGAATAATTAAGCCGAGGGGCAAGCGTTGCAAATACTCCACCCTTTGGAGGGGGGTCATATAGGCACTGTCATCAGTCCAGACAAGTCACGTCTTGTCTCGTGATGCACGTTGTGGGATGTGAAACAAAACAAAGCACAAAGGAGACAGCGCATGCGGATGCACTAATCAGATTGGGCAACCACTACAGAAGCACTAACATGACAACTCTGTTAGATGGTTACAATGGTTACATTGGGAATATAAAGGATCAAGAAACTTACCCAGTTAGAACGCGTCCGCTCCTGGGTTAAGAACCTGTGCGGAGTTAGTGCAGAACTTCTGCACTAATTTTCGGCTTTTAAGCCTTGCGAGCTTGAGACGTTTAATAGACAACAAAGCTTCTTTATTTGTCTCAGTAATAAAAACCACAATACCCTGCATTTCCGTGTGCCTAGGAAATGCAAACGGTCAACCGATTTAAGTGGTTTTGTTTTACTGTGCGTCGCCACTGCTCGCGGGAAGCTCTGCGTTCTGCTTGTCCTCGCGTACGGCTGAGAGTGAGTTTTGTTGTGCTTTCATATTTTTTATTCCCGGTGTGTTTACGCGAACGATACCGTAAAAAAATTTTCATTTCAAGTAACCGTCACTGCGCCCGAAATATGTTCGTGTTGCTCGTAAAGGCTCTTCAAGAACAACGCTATATAGGAAAGTACGACAGGCGGTTGCGGCAAGTGGCTGTTTTCGTTGCCCGACTGATGAATGCGCCCATAATGCCTTTAGTCGACTATCTGAGGGTAAGATTCAAGATAAATCAGATGACAGGCTGTATGTATGCCGAATTTGACCGATCCGGGTGATCAACTAGGCTGCGATTTACCACGCTGTTCGCCGGCGTTTTCCCCGATCCCTGATGTCAGGACTTTGGAGCCAGAAAGACATTCACCACTGCGGTCCCTGGAGAACCTTTCGGTTCCTGCTTTTTGTCATAAGGTAGCCCACTGCAAGTCGTTGAAAGGATCAGTCCGTATGTTCTGCTTGCACTTATATTGCTTTTCATCAGTATCCTTTTTAAACCATTCACAACCAGGTAGAAGTATTTTAACGGCTGTTCGTCGGATGGCGCGAAGACTGAACCTACCTTTATCCGGTTTAGCCGTTGTGTTGGACGAACTCAGATACTTTTTTCCGTCTCTTCCGAAAGATCCACGGACTGTAATGAAAACCCCCCGTCGTTGCTGCGTGCGACAGAAGGCCGGTGGAATGTACATCCACCTTGGGTTGAAAGCAGGTTTGCTGCAACAGCTCCGTGAGATCCAGACTACGGTTACTAATATCGAAATTCAAATTAACGTTGACGGTATTCGGGCCTATAACAACTCGCGTACACAAGTGTGGCCTATACTCTCCCGGATAATTTCACCCTTTTTCGGTCAGCCTTTCGTCGTGGGAATATACTGTGGTAAGCAAAAACCCAATGATGCCCATCAGCTGATGTCTGACACGGTCGCTGAGTTGACAGACGTCTTGGCGAACGGTGTCTCCGGGGTTTGCAGTACTCATACCGTCCGTCTTCAATGCATTATTTGTGATAGTCCTGCTAGGGCCTTTCTGAAGCAAGTGAAGGGACATACAGGATATTATGGCTGTGATTACTGTACACAAAGGGGTGTGCACATTGGCACACGTATGACTTTTCCCTCGTTGACAGCTCCCTTGCGTCGTGACTATGATTTCCGGACCAGAAAACAAGAGAAGCACCATATAGGTCCAAGTCCGATGGAGGAGTTAAATTTTCCCATGATTGACGGTTTCCCACCAGATTACATGCATAGCGTGTGTCTTGGTTTAGTGCGGAAATTTCTCATCTTACTCAGAGCTATGCCAATTGGACACAAGGCCAGGCTTTCTTTGGAGTCCTGGAATCTGCTGAATGCTAACATTGAGCAACAGAGTTTGGCTCTGAGTATTGATTTCCCCCGAAAATGTAGAGGTGTCGTAGACCTGGATCGGTGGAAGGCATCTGAGCTACGACAATTTCTTCTGTACATAGGACCCGTTGTTTCACGAGACATCTTACATCCTGGCGTTTACGAATTTTTCATGTATTTTTCGGTAACCACTTTAATAGGCTGTTCACCTTTTTTCACAACATTATGCTAATTTTTCAATTGATGTTTCCAAGGTTGCTGTGTAAAAATTTGCTGCTATTTGTGGTCCCAGCCATTTAGTGTACAACAAACACCTCTTCTCCCATTTGTCCAATTTCGTCAAGCTTTATGGTTGCTTGAATCGTTTTTCCTGTTTTCCCTATGAATCGGAGCCGGGTCATTTGAAGCATTACATACATGGTCCAAAACCACCGGCCGTTCAGCTTTACCGCCGACTGTCCGAGCGTGTGGGATTGGATGCTGTCGAAAGGAAGGTATTTTTGGATGATGTTGGTTTGCGACTGAGGCCATCGGCCACTGCCGGATGTCGCAGGTTTAGTCATAGGGATGTCGTTTTTTCGAAAAACTTTCCCGATAACTGCATTTTGCTTGATTGTCAGCCGGCTGTCATTGTAGATTTTTCTAAAGATACTATTGTGCACCAGAAATTCAAAACTCTTCTCCCGTTTTACACTCACGTATTGATTTCGACGGACGTTTTAGTTTTTCAATACTACGACTTGTAACGCACTCGGCTGTTTGCAACAGTCGACCAAATATCTTGTAAATGCTTAAGTTTTTCCCGCACAGACACTAGTATATACTTACCCATTTTGCATACCCTCATCGATTAGTCAGTAATCTTGCCACTGTCACTCGACACATGTATGCATTTATTACTTGTTTTACTCATTAGTTAGTAAAATATATACCTATTTATGTTGGTGTTATGTTATTCCATCAAAGCTTCCGTTTGCATGTGGATATTCTGCTGTTAAATGTCGTATTTGGAAGTTGTTTTTCAGCCATGTATGCTGTGCTCATATTTGCGGACAACTCTGTTGGTATAGTGCATGAATCGTGGTTCGTACCGCCCGATTCAGTCCTTTGGCCCTCGTGCACAACCAGCACTCTTTATGCAAACTTACTGAAGGGTACTTTGCCGAAATGTCCACTCAAGTCGTGCACGTACGAAGTGTATCGGCAGTGCAGTAAGTTCATTTTCAGTTAAAAATGTTCTAGAAACTTTTCCGGATGCACTGAGTGCTCAGCAGGAAGCCCTTGACTCAGGGCATACCTCCTCCGCGGAGCAAAACGATGAACGGCTGGTACGTCAATCCAGGCAAAAACAGTATGTTTATAATCGTATTACAATGGTTGCAGTGCAAAGAAACGGCTGCCGTCTGATTTTACAGACGGGTCGGATCGTGATTCCAGTGGTGACACCACTTTGTTTGCGAACATAGTCATAAGCCCACCAACTCCAAAAAGACTGTAGGTCCTCCCGCACCTACCAACTTTTCAATTTGTAAAATCCTCATTTTCAGATGTACCAATCCGACTGCCACGATTAGTAGTCTCATTCCTGTTCGAGACGCGCCACCCGTCCCTCGTGATGCCCCGATGATATGTGGAACGTACGTTTTATTTCATTACCACCATCAAATAATCTATCAGCAGTTCCACGTGTACAACACTTCCCGCCGTGGGCGATCCAGCACCACGCAGTTCTACCCCGATCCCCAGGTTTTCTCAACATTCCATGTACTTTACTTTCTAGAACTAACTCTCCAAATCCCAAGGCCAGCGTAATTTCCCCGGATCTGGCCAACCTCATTCTCAGTGAGTAGATTACCATGTTCTAATTAAACTATTTTATAGAGAATTTAGAGAAGATTTACTCGTCGCTCCAAAGACTGCACATGAAGATAGACGCTCTAGTACCCACTAGCAGTTCTGAGGCACTCAACGAGCCCCCTCTTCCGCTTTCATCCATGGATGATCTCCAAAAGTATGAGGAACATCTAAGAGATGGTCCACGCTATGCACAGCTGGTAAGTATTAGTTGTAGTCACGATTGTTGATTTCACAAAGGTGGAAAGGTGGCTCTTGCAGGAGGCTGGCGATGTACAAGTGTACCTGACCAACGTGCTTACGCGGACGTTGGCTCCAAGGCTGGCCGTACTACTCAACTGGCGCGGAATAAATGACAAAGAAGCCTTCGGGTCAACCAGGCTGGCCCAGGGACTTATTTGTAAGTAGTCAATTGTTATTTTATATTTAGCTAGTTGAATCAGTGTCTGGATGAAACTCAATAACTATGTTCTTCATTACAGACGCGAAAACTGAGAAATTTCCGAACACAAATCCGCGACAAGTAAAGGAAATCGTTCATCGCTGGCTGCAGAACGAACGGCAGAAAGTTCGGAAACGCCTGCAGAGAGCCACCAAGAGTGACAAATGATCTTCCCCTTGTATTTTTTATAATTCACTCATTAAAACATTTGTAATTAAAGGCTTTTATTGATATCCGGAAAGGTAATACGCTAAGCAATTATGTGGGGTCAGGTGGGTTATCGCTTAGTGTTTAGGATGTTACTGAATCGTACTGGGGAAAGAGATAAATCCGTATAATGGGCTATATTTGCGCGTTGGACGACTTAGCTAAGTGCGGACTGGGTGCGGAAATCCCGGTACTGGGTACGGATTTTCCGAACCAGGGTGCAGAAGTGTGTGGAAACTTCCGCACCCGGGTGCAGAAGTGTGCGGATATTGTGCGGAAATTTCCGCACCCGGGTGCGGAAGTGTGCGGATATTGTGCGGAAACTTGTTTCATTTCCGCACTGGTTCCGCACCCGGGTGCAGACATTCTGCAGAAATTTCTGCACCGGTGCTAACTGGGTTATCTTATTGTAGGTACAAGTTTGCAAATCCTGTTTCAAGTTCGGGTGCAGGTTAAGTGTCATCTTCACTGTTGTAGCAGTGACACGTATTTCCTGGCTATCCGTTAGCGGGGCGTCGTAATTCCTGTGCAGCTAGACTCCCAGTAGGACGACATGCATAGCTCTGTTTAATTGTGCCATGCCGCTGTGTTGTTTTCTCTATATGTAGATACGTTTGCGTGTTTGTATGTCAGCACATGACCACCTTTTACATGTACCAGGCGGTAGACAGTCACCGTCGTGTTAGTCACACCTGTGTGGCGTGATTCGTAAGTGTGTGCAAAAAGGCAAGTCCCACGATCTTGTGAAAGACTGTGAGCCGTGTCGTCAAGTGAGTCACGATTGAGTGGCGTGATACTTGAGTGTAGAAAAAGACAGGCCTCGTGATCTAGTGAGTGGCGGTGATCAGTACAGTCGTGCATGTGGGTCAAGGGAAAGCTACAAAGTACATGTGAGGCCTTAGTAAGGAAGCTCCGGCTTCACAACGAGAATTCGGATTCCTGCTGACTTACTCGTGGCTTTCGCGACTAAACGGACAAAACATCAGCAGCACGTACACAATAGGAATCGTCGCAAAGCACAAGTGTTTGAGTACAACCCGAGCGTGTGTACTAGCGGGAAAATAGAGAATTTCTCCAGGTAGGCCGCTTTGTGTCACAAATGGTCTCGCAAGTCCATTCAGAACGCCATCATTTTCCCTGATGTACAGTTATCGTACATTTTTTCTTGAACATTTGGGGGCCCTGCAGTAGCGCCTCCGAAGTGTCACTATTGACTCCACACAAAATCACTTGAACTCGTGGAGTCCGGTACCCATGCTTTGTGTTTCTTTCAGCGTGACGGCGTTCAAAGTATGGGAATGAAGGGCACTAGAGATTCATCTGCGGAGCCTGTCACTCCAACCACAATTTTTGAAACCAGAAGACAACTACGTGAACTCGTTTTGAAGGCCTATGGGAAAATAATATAAAAGCAAGACTCCCGCTTCCAACAAATTACCGTGCAGTCATTGAAACTTAGGACCCCACAAGTAAGAGAAAGAAGGATCTGCGGTGTTCATTCATAAACACTGACTAAGCGGTTATAGGCAGTTAGGCAAGATAGCAAAGGACAGATCTGCACCTAGTCGCGAAAACGTGAATTTTTCTAAGCGTCCCATTGAACCCCTCAGAACGTTGTTTTACTTACAAGCATTTACGCACTGACGCTGCAAGAGGGTTCCAGAATTTTCACAGTAACCTTCCCCTCTCTTTAGAAACAAAGACGGAGCCTGTGCACCGAACAATGGACTATTTGAAGGCTTCAGCAGTGTTAAAGATGGTTACTCCACGTTTGGGGGCGGGCATGGACGTACAAAGACGCACGGATTGATGCAAGGCATCGGCGTCTCTGAGAATTCGAAAAATATGGCCCCTGATATAAGTCTACCATTCTTACCTTGGGTTCAGCCGTCCATAAATACGGACACTTTCGTCGCCACCTTCGGACGCAGCAGAGATAGTGTTGAAGTGCTTATCATCAAACCGCCTGAATCTTTCAATAAACGTCGTGACAATATAGAATCAGTTTGCCTTGAACAGCCATTCCTAACCGCACTAAATAGCACATGGCTAAAAACTGATGTCTCCGGCGCAGAGATCTCGATAGGCGGCTACTCCATTTTCCGAGCTGACTGCAAACTCGCCAAGGCAGGTGGGGTAGCTTTATACCTACATACTTACATACGGTCTTGTCCATCCCAGTTGTCCTCTCCGACATCACCCTTGCACCCTTTTGTGACGCAATTTGAATTCATGTTCCGCTGCATGGAACTGATTCTCTTCTTATGTGGTCTACCGTTGCCACTATAGTCCACCGGGAGATAATCAGTTCCTCATACAAGCACTCAGCCAACTCTACCCCAGATACCACTTCACACTCTGTGGCAGATGGGTGATTTTAACGCCCCAAAGGCCTTCCTGACGTGACTTCAGCGCACCGATTCTAGTGGAAGTCGACTGAAGTCGTGCAACAGACCGATCGGATTCAAAATATCGTCGCATCCACCAGATACCTCGAAGGTCAACTACCACCCTTGCTGGATTCGGTGACCACCAACGAAAGACACTTAATTGATCAAGTGTTAATTAAGGCTCCACCAAGACGTAGTGACCACTGTGTCCTGACTTTTGGTTGCATCATCTACTGAGCCAGAATCCGGAACCGCAATCGTGGATCCGGAACTTCCTCCATGCAGACTTCTCAGAAACGAGTAGCTTCCTTGGGCCAGCTTAAGAAAAAAGTGACACAAAACCAAAGTCCAGAAAGTTCGCGAGGCTGACGTGGTGTTTGTCTCAAAAAATAACTTAGAACTTAATGAACAAAAGGCCACCTGGGAGGAGTCGGTGCCTTCTGGAAAAGCGATTTCAACTGTTTACTTTTCAAAAGATAACAGAGAACATTATAAAGGCCTGTATTTTGCTAGGGCGATACCCTCAAGTCATGCCAAGGGCGCACTAGGAGCTATTTCTAACCAATGTGGTTTTCATTGAGGAGGACATTCGCTGAATCTTACATAAGACAAATCCCTTCTGCAGGAGGTCTACCCAAGGATCCCGAAGTAAACGTTGCTCACAGCGGTAAAACATTTCTACGTCGTGTTGTCAGTCGCTCGACGAGATTTGCTCTGTTTGGAAGTGAGTTATTATCACACCAATCTACAGACATGGTGACCGACTATCCCCTGGCATCTACAGGCACGTAAGATTCACAAGCGTATTGTACGAAGTGGGGGGACGCCAGATGAAGTGGGCCATTTTAAATCATCTCACTTATAACAAATAGATACCCCCGTGTGTTACGCTGATTCCATCGGAACCGTTCTCGCCTAACAAACATGCACGCAACCCAAACAATGGAGGAAGAAATCCCGCTGGACGCCATTTTTTCAAATTATCCTAAGCAGTTTACCGAGTCACAAATGTTTGCTGCTCCATGAACTCAAGTCTTATGGGATTTAAGGAGAAATTTGACGCTGGATCAAGGCGTACCTATCAGAGGGAACATTCCGAATAAAGTTGGCTCGACCTACTTTTCTTCGACATCATCACTCATTGGAGTTCATAACGCTCCGTTTTTAGACTTCTGCTCCAGATCTATGTCAGTGAACTTCCAGTTCATGGCTACTGTTGCGGATGACTTGAAATTCTAGAGTTCTAACACCAACGCATTTCAAATAGATGTAGACGCTGCAATGCAGTGGTAGTTGAATGACAACAGTGCGTCCATATGTCATTTGATGGAAACTCAGCGAACGTCTTTTTCTTGTATGGTGAGAACGGACTGAACACATGAGATATGAATAGATACAGGGGGAAAAGGAGCTAGGTATCTGGCCCACTCCCAGCATGCCCCTCTCACTGTAGTATGAAAAAATTCGCCCAGAAGGTATTCGCCGTTATACGGTGATTTGACGCCCCATTTATAGATATTTTATCTGGCCTACATCAGACTGCTCCCGGAATACGCCCACCGAGTTGTCTACTGAGGACGCAACAGGACGTATTTCCCGTTGAACGTGTCCAACGAACTGCTACGAAAATAGTTGCTGATCTGAATTCCGTTGACTACGAAACGCGTCTTGCAGTGCCTGTCCTATATGACATAGAGCATCGTCGCATACGAGGAGACTTAATACTTTTTACGCACCGTTTGAACAAAGGTTTGCTAACATCTCTTTCACCTAACTAAAACACAGCTTTGACATATTTACAAAGTCGCCAGGTTGAGGGCGCACACATTTATTAGGCAGCCGTTTATCTCAAGCTGGGTAGTTATTGCATAGAAACACCTTCTTCCAACGTTTCTTTATGCCGCTTCAAGTACTCAGCTCAAAGCACTTTCAGATGCCTTTTTAGTTGAGCCTCGCGCTGCCGAGATCGATGTCCCACGCTGGGGACTTGAAAAGCGTTATTATGTTCTGTTTCGCTTGTACCTTTCGGGGGTAGGAAGCAGCTGAAGGACTGAAGCAAAACTGATCCGGAAAAACTGGGCGAAAACTTCGATCCTGTGTATCAATCAATGAATCTGCGAAGTAGTGTTTTGGAGGGATCTGTGTTGAGCAAGGGATGTGAAATTACTGGCAACGAGGTGATTTATATGACCAGATACAGTATGCGTCCATCACCCTGGACAGTATGCTAGTGAGGCTGATAGACCCGTAGTCTCTGGACGACAGAGGCTCATCGGTTTTGTAGAGTGGTGTGATAATCGCGCTTCTCCATATAAATGAAATTCTTCATTCATCGATCGACTAGCGAGACACCAGGTAGAAATGTGGGCACCTTGCTTTAAGCTACTCCCTATGAAACTAAAAGGTGCATGAAATGCTTCTAATGATTCCAACAAACGGACCTCAAGGATCCTACTTATGCATATACCCATTTAGTCCCGTGGACCACTTGACCTGTTCTACACCTGGACTAAATGTGTAGTGTTGGATGTGACGTAACCGCCGCGAGACTCAAATTTTGGTGCCTCAACGATGGCAGGTGGTAAACATGCACCTTCGAAGGGGGCCGATCCTCGTACCGCGTCAACAAAGACCGCCAAGGATGCAGTATCCGCAGGTGTGATACTAAGTGACTTCTTGCAATCATACAAATCTACGACCCCCCGGCGTCTACAGCTTCTGGACTCATATCTGGTATATATCCTGGTAACTGGCATACTTCAGTTCATTTACTGCTGTCTTGTTGGAACCTTCCCGTTTAACGCCTTCTTGTCTGGATTCATATCGTGTGTGGCGTCATTTGTACTTGGTGTGGCGCTTCGAATGCATACCAACCCACAGAATAAAAATGTGTTCACTCCCTTCAGCCCGGAAACTGCTTATGGGGATTTTATATTTGCCCATGTGGTCCTACATCTCGTTGTTTTTAACTTCTTGGGTTAAAATTGGTTTATATCGAATAATTATATTTTTTGTTCTGCTTTTTGATTTAAAAGGAAGTGACCGTTTAGAACATATTCTTGATTCTGGCAGCATGAATTCACATCTGAGTGTGCAGCAGTTGGAATACTCCAGAAGATGATTCTGGTAAATTCGTCTAACAATGGGACCTGCCAGTTTCTCAGTTTCCAATCGACCTTTTGCACCTTGCGCGGTACTGATAAATGAAGGGAGAGTGATTCCGGATGAGTGCGTGGTCGGAATCCACAGATGTGTTTCAAGACGCCCGGCAGTCAGTTATTGATCCGCGCCATAGGTAACTGATGGCAATGTGATCAACCAGAACACCTTTGGAGGGTACCATGTGGTCGAAATTTAGTACATAAAAAACAGATTGCTCTTAGCGAATAACGGAACCAGTCGTTCGCCATCGTCCGTACGTACCGAGTCCAGTCTATGTCAACTACCTAATTGAGTCTCAGATAGGCTAAGCCTCCCCACTTGTGCATTCAGATATCTGACAATTACAACAATGTCTGTGCTTTTAGCTAACCACAAATGGCGTCCAGGGCTCCATAAGACTTACCTTAGATGGTGTCAGAGCTACAGTCAATTGGGGCGTGATCAGACATGACAGACTGATATCGATCAACATCTTGCTTGTGAGACTTCTTCACAGAACTACGCACAGGCGACTATCAGCAACCGTCTAGTTAAGCCAACACCAATACCCTTCTGCCCGGTGACTTGGGATGATACCAACCCTTGCATATCCTGCGGCATCTTCCTGTGGATTGCTAGAGGTACATAGCCGGATGCTAGCGGAGAGTGATGGGGCGGTTAGCTTGACGTCTTGTTTCCGATATATTATTATCAAGCTAGTTCATTCTTAGAGCAACAGAAACTTGTTCTTCTGCTTTCTTCAGAGTGCGAATATTGAAAGCACCCAGGTTGATGGCATCGAGACTTGAGGAGTGATTTCGAAATGTCTGAGGATGTCGACTCTCATTGACGTACAGATGTTGCTTGTAAAACCCCTACAGGTTGAACGGAGTCATCAGTCCTAACTGCTGGGCCTACAAGGAGAGGGTTATTAATGGAGTGGGGAGGGTGGAGAGAAAGTATGTGAAGGAATAAGAAGGAAGACATCAACAGTAGCTTGTCCTCACTCACCCGCCCTGCTGTATGCAGCAAGTAAGGCGACCCGGCTGATGGCACCATGCAACGGCCGATGTGCCTTCAGAGTACTGTTAATTGTAAGTGTACGTAATATTCCGAAAATTCTTACAATAAGAACATATATGGGTTGACGAACATGTTTTCGGCAGAGTATTTTCAAGTCAATCACTTGCAAAGGTTAAGAAAACAGTATTTAATATATTTGAATGAGCATGTTGTCATGGTTGTGTGTGGGCCAGGATACTGCCATGGTGCCCACACCTAGACAGGATGACGACTAGGTTCCTCGACTAAAACCTGTGGCTCAAAAGCCTGACCGCACTGCCGCGGTGTTTGGCGGAAAGTGCAACTACATCTCGATTTTTACAAAAGTCGCCATATATATTTCAACCCCTTGTCTGGAGGAACAAGAGACTGTTTTGTTCAGACCTCTAGACATAAATCAGCCTGGCCTGATAGACTCTGTAAGCGTCGCACTGGCATCCCCATAATAACTCGATGGGTCGCGAAGGTACACAAACCGTTACACCACAGTAAGGTCCAGCCTCCTTATGACAGCCAGGTAGCCAGAGTAGCGGACCACTTGCTAGTGTGCGTCTTTTTCGAACGACCCACTCATGTTCAGTTAGTTAGCCTTATGGACATCCGAGGCTACAGCCGCTGGAAGAACCAAGAGGGCCCGAATGGGACATTGACACCTACTCACCATCAGCAACCGAAATCCAGCGTGAGATTTCAATCCTGAAGCGCAATAAGGCACCTGGCCCGGATGGTCTACATTCCGCGCTCTTTAAAGGTGGCGAGGTCCTGGTGAACGATCTGAAAACCACACTGCAGATTTGGGACGAAAACAGAATACCACCCGAACAGAGCTCCCCGACCATCATCCCAGTTTTCAAAAAGGAAACAAGTACGTCATGTGAAAACCATCCGGTGCCGATGAATTGGTGTCTTAATACAGCACTCTCAGTGGACTGGTAAGTGGGGGAATTGGGAAAGGATTTATGCATTGAAGGCAATAAGTTGGATGCATAGGCGCCATTGAATACGTGACTGGACCATGTCTAACAATATCTCTAACCATTGATGTGGCCCGTTTCGGGGTCCCCATCCAGACAGACGGCATTGATCAGCGCAGCTGGGTTAGCTGGTAATGACATATACTTCGCTGCCATGTCATTGCTTGACCGCCTCTGACTCGTTTCCACCCTTACGCGGTTGTCAGAAAAGAACCCTTCGAGGGAGTCGGTCGACTACCGTACGCAGCACGTTGCCAAGCCAATGCAACCCATGCAGTGTGATCAGTTCATCTACCGAGGGTGGGTTATTTCTTCCGGATACCATTCGATGTACTTCAGCATTGCTGCTCCGGTACTGCCACAAGACTCGGTCAATGCTTCCAAGGCATCGATTGTCAAACATTGAATGTCTTTTACGTCCTCGGCGCAAGCGGCCAGGTTTCTGATCCATATAGTAATATGGATCACGCCGCAGTATTGTAAACTCGACCCTTGACGGATAATTTGATGTCACGCCTACGCCGCATGTTCACAAAAGCCCCTCTTGCCTTCCCAATTGGATATATCATCTTTCACACCACCGGGACTAATACAGCTGCCCAGGTAAACAAATTCGCCTACTACCTCAACAGGTTCATCCGCAAGCATGGGACTGGGGTTCGAGCCCGCCCAGTCTTGCAGTAGCACTTTACACTGCAGGTGTGAAACGCATGCCAAACCGTGAGGCGGGATTATTTAGATTATTTGATATTTTTTGCATTACCACGGGGTCAAATCCAAGAAGAGCTATGTCTTCTGCGCACTCGATGTCTGTGAGCGAAGGCTTAGGGAGCACTTCGACCCCACAGGCATTAGAGCCTGATAATGAGTCTTCCATGAGCGCATCAATTACGAAGTTGAAGAGGAAAGGTGAAAAAGGACAGTCCTGTCGGACACCATTGAATGTGGTGACCTCAGGAGAGAGCTTCCCGTAGACATTTACACGGCCGCGGGAGTTGGTGTACAGCGCCTTAATGAGGTTCAAGAATTTATGGGGGACACCTTTGCTCCACAGACACTGCCATAGTGCTTGGCGGTCCACGGAGTCAAAGGCAGCTTTCAGATCGAGGAACACAACCATTGTTGGTTGCTGGAAGCAGTGTCGCTGTTCCAGAATCTTGCAGGAAGGAACCCAGCTTGGTTTTCACGGATCCGCCTCTCCCTGTGTTCAGTCAACCTTCGAAGGATAATACCCGAGAGCACCTTCGATGCCATAGCTAACAGGCTGATCGGTGGGTGATTTTCGCACAGCGTCCACGTACCCTTTTTGAAGATAGGGATAACTGTCGACATGTCCCCGTTCTGCAGGAACCTTCCTTCGTTCCATATAGCACCAATAAACTTTGGCAAATGGGTCCGCGTGCGGTATGGTAACAGTACGTTGCTATTTGAAGGTACAAAATATGTGCCAAAATGCATGGCAACCTAATCTAGATGGCTTAGTGTATTTTGTTTCTCGAGGGGATCTGAACCAAGTACTACGATGTCGTTTACGTACTCTAATGTCTTCCTCGGGTAGAAGTCCTGCGCGATGAAATTTTCCTCGATAATTAATTTGCTCGAGGAAGGTCGGTGGTTACTGAGTTCGTGATTCGAACCCAATCCCGGCATCTCGACTGTTTGGACAACTTAGCAGTATCCCAGTAGAGGGGGCTTCCTTCGAGTACCATGTTAGCTAGACGACGAAAGGAAGTTACAGCTAACTAAGTTGAAGAGGAGCGGTGACAAAGGTTAGCCCTGATGGAAACCATTTTTTTGACTGTGAACCCAGAAGATAACCTTCGTGAACTTTCACGCATCCATGAATGTTGGAGTGTAAAAACAGGATACCTATACAAAAATGTTGTATGTACACTCGGAGCATACATCACCAGAGAGGAACACAATCGACCGCGTCGGATGGTGCCAATGAAGCACCCTCCTACTTGCTTTCCGTTTCATCTCCTCGGGTTTTTATGGGCCACTAAGGTGTTATAGAAAACTTGGAAACGACAACTACCGGTGGAGCTACGTATCGTTCGCAACAGAGACAAGCCAGAATGCCCTCTGCGGAAAGCTACTCCAGAAATAATCTCGGATATTTCTGTGCACGTTCGTCGCACAAGTGACGGAGGCACAACCTGACATTTCCTGATATCTACAACGTTACAAAAGCATTTGCATCAAGTACCCTCTCTGTACCACTTCATGGTAAATGCCTAGAAGTGGTGTCATTATATATAT
>NW_008752053.1:382191-427190 GCF_000715545.1 Opisthorchis viverrini | reverse complement strand
TGCTAACTAACCATGGTGGAACTGGAGTAGTACATACGCACTCCTTGTTTACTCTGGTCGAAGCAATTTCTGAACTCACAACATCTATCGTCGTTTGTTGCTAACCATGGTGGAACTGGAGTAGTACATACGCACTCCTTGTTTACTCTGGTCGAAGCAATTTCTGAACTCACAACATCTAAGTGTCGTCGTTTGACTCGCAGTCGACCGTTAGATTTCTTCGAGCGATAGCCGTGTAATCGTCCGTCGAGAGGTATGTTGGTAGGTCGTGCGGGTGATATCTTAAATAAATCATCATCAAAGACAGCAACATCAGTGTTGGCACTGATGCTTCACTGCCGTAAACAAATTTCTCAGTCCAAGGAACGGACCGAAAGCTGTGATGATGAAACCTAAACAAACTTGAAAAATTAACGCCAGTCGAACTAAGCATTTCAGTTCTGCTTGTTCATTCTGAGCCATAGAACCACAATCGGTTTAAAAATTCCATATATCCCTACTGTTCAGAAATGCCTTAGTTCGGGAAACCAAACAAGGTTTCTGCACATCACCTCATTTCCGTTGAGAACAACTACATTCAGGTCATAAAATTCGAGCCAGATATGTGAACTGTTGTCCTAAAGACAATTTGTCAAAAATCTCCGGTTGCTCCTTAATCTGATTACCTTTGATCAGTGCATCGCTTCAAGCAGGATATGAGGTTGACCGAAATCTGGAGAATGCGCCTACCTACCAAGGAGGGCGAAGCCGATCGCGGACTGTCGACGAGTTTTTAGCAACCTTATGACCGATTTTCCTCCAAGTTAGCAAAGTTTTTAGGGGGTCGCTAATAGACACGAGCTAACTGAATTTACACCAGAGGCTGTTTTTTGTCTAAGTCTTGCATGATGCCTTTGTAAATATTTTCATTACATGGGAATCTGTCTAGTGTTGGACGTGCTGGCTTTCTCTACTTGTGGTAGGTCTACACAATTATATTAAATTATATACATATACTAAATATTATGTTAAATTTTAGACGAGTGTGAAGCCTATGTGCATGGTGTGGTAGCATCAATCTATACTCCGGTCGAGGGTTCTGTTATAGCTATCTCCTGAGGTTGATGTTGTTGCAAGATTTTGTCTCTGGGGAGACCGAGCGTCAAAAAGACCACCATTTGGTATATGGAGCGTAGTTCAGTAGTAAAGCCCCTCCTCAAAGAGACCAAATCACAGGTTAGATCTTTTTCGGCTCACCCTTTGAAATATTCTCAAAAAAAGAAGACAAGTATACAATAGCGTCCCTTTGAAATAAATGAACTCTTTGATCGATCTTCTCAAGTTGCCTTTCTAGGGAAGAAAAGTTGTTCTTACGCCAAAGACTGTGTGTATAGCATCGTCAGAGTTGATCTCTTTTGACATTCGGTCCCTTCGAAGCATTTAGATGAAACCAACTGCAAACCGTTCCATCTGGAAAACAGTCGGTAGACTGGGGCAAATCGTAGTAGTCGTGTGCCAGACGATCAAACCGACGTTGTGGAACGCCCAGTCACATAGAGGGAACAACGATCTACTCGTGCTATCGTTCGGACACCTATTTGGAAAATTAATGAACAAAAGTTCTCTAAACGAATTTTTATCCTGTTGTTTGTCGGTAGAGTGTTTTCCGTCACGCAAACATTTACGAACGGTCTTTGTGTGGGATGGGGCAGTCTTTCAGGAGATGTCAATTTAAGAAATAATCGTATGGCCTAGAGTGAGGTGATGGAGGTGGTCTCACTCGGTGTGGCTACCATGTGCCTACTATCGCGGGTACTTGGCAACCAGTTTACCGAAATTCCGACTTGAGTTGCCATGCCCACAGCTTCAAAACGTATTGATGCAATGTCGTGCACAGCATTGTCTGTCGCACTCTCTGTGGACCGTCGTTCTTAATTGTGTGTAAGCTAACAGGGATGGTCTGTTTAGTGTTGACGACCTTGTTATTCAGACACTCGTCTGCGTTTTACTATATACGTGGTTAGCACTGAGATGTCTTACCGGGATATCCCTTGATACGACCCTTATGATGAAACCAGTCAGCTGTGACCGTCCCAGTTCACAATTCTTTGACAACACCTTATCCGCTTTGTTTGAAAATGGACGGCATTCACATGATTCCCACATAACCGCAGTGGATTATCCAAACATACCTGCAGATCTGTAGTCAGTTCCTCACTCGACGGCGCTGTGCTGTTGTGAACAACTTCCCTCTATGTATTTTCTACCGACAATTTCATTAGACAGTAAGCCACTATCTGAAAGTTCTGACGTGTGTCCTAGTCTATGAAAATGCCTAAAACTCCAAATACTTATATCGGAATCACTAAGCTGGATGCCAGCATCCCCACAAAAGAAATACTTCACCAAAGAGAGGATATTTGGAGCGTAAATTGACATTCTTCCCGGGAAGACAGCTTCAGCTAATTTATGTTGCAGGCGGGATACTGTTTTAGGAGAAGTGGCCTCTGTGAAAGGATCACGAATCAAATCGTGCCTCTCGAGTAGTTATGGTACGTCTATTCCAGGAGAATAGCTTTCATCCTAGGGTTCTCACCACATTTTGAGATACTTAAACAATTTTGGTTTTACTGTCTGTGTATTGCATGTAAAATGAGGGAGCATAAATGTTCTGAACTACGCGCAAAGAGATGGTGGATTGTTAGTCGTGTGGACCACTGGACTACACAGAAATTCCTCTATGGATGAGACGAATGCGTCAGTTAGTTGATCTACAGGCAGTGCTGCGCTTCTTACGTTGGGTTCAACGTCCCTGTCTACATTATCAAGTTTCGATTATCCAAGTGGACTATGGTCTACTTACTTGCTCGTTAATGATGGGGAAAGCTAGTGTGGTCTCTCTCAAGGAATGTCTGTGGAAATTAGTGTAGTAATTCACGTCTGTATATGCCACATCGACAGCGAACTTCTGTGTGCAGTACACAGTTATGTACTTGAGTGGTGTTCTAATAAGGGAGAATCTAAGGCAAGTGTTCAGCATCCTGTTCTATGTTGGAAGGTTAAGCCGACCCCTAGGATACCTAGTGTGGTCCTTTTTGGGACTTGGCTGATGGTCTCTCGAAAAGCATCACTTTGAAGGAGAGTCTCGCAACATTGGAGATAAGCGGTCCTATTTGGCAGAGTGGCCTCCCTTGGAGGAGGTCTTGTTGAAGATGAACTACTGTATGCTCACGCCTGTCATATATCGCTCCTCATAAACCAATCAGAATACAAAACTTCTGAAGACCCGCGACTGTGAATAGCCATCTTACCGGAATTCTTATGAGTGGTTTAAAGTCAAATGGAATTTCGCTGTGAAATGTTATTGCAGAAATTCTCAACCATACGGTTGCACAAGTCCGCCTTAAGACGACAGATGAGTTTTACATTAAGACAATTAGTTATTCATCTGATGCGGAAGAGAGATGACCCAACTCCATTTTTGCAGTTGGGTGCTATCTGGTTGATGAACGTGACGGTTGCCGACACTTAAAAAACCTTAACCATAGAAAACACCATGATTTCTCAATATGTCGGGGGAAAGTTCTGCGGTATCAAGCGTTAGTTAAATAATTCATTTAACCCACACAGGGTAGAATAAATAGTAAGTAGGAGTTGCAGTCTCGAAACGCTACTAACAAACACTGGAAGCATGCGACACATTGTCAACTTTTCCGCCGACGGTATCGTAAATTTAGTGATGAACACTGTTTGTACTCCCTTTAGGTGAATGACTTTAGATTATTGGATTACTTCTGTTGCAACTATTTCTAGTGGGTAAGAATATCATATATCTAGTGGTCTTGACGCAATCTCCGGAAGTCCATGCCCGATGGGCATAGCTCACTGAAGTACACCGTATATACATCACTTTAACTATGATGTCAGACCCTTCGCTTTGTAGTATAGAACTTCTGGAGGTTCTGACATTTGTTCGTCTAGTTAATTGGATAAGCGTAAACTGTGATCGAATAAGTTCAGTAGTTCGATGAGAAACTAGCCTGTATTACTATGAACATGCTGGCTTTGTTCATTGTAGGCGTTTGAGGATCAGGTTATGATTGCATCCAACATGGAGCTGTTCACGCACCATTTCCTAGCCTTGAGTTTCGATTGTTTGAGGTCAGTCATGCTGACTTTGTCATCATACAGTCGTTGAATACTTGCAGAAGCTCATAAAGTACAAGGCCACAACTCACCCCGACGCTATCACTAAAGTCTGTCAACGACTGCTTATTCTTTGCTGGTTACCTGGACTCGCAACTGACGATAGTCAGTTCTATCCTATTCCGAGTAATCCGTACACCTGGGTGCCGAGAAAACGATGACATCAAGGTGGTGGGCGGTTCCGTGCATATTTCTACACTTTAGGAGTAGCAATGTTTCTGCTGATGGGTATCTCGTCTCTTATGAGATGAAATGGTCACCAATCGAATCGGAAGCTTCGGACGGGTAGGCTCCGGAAGCAGGGAGGCTAGCGCAACAGGGAATGCATGGAAGCTATTTTAGCTATGCAGAAGTACATGGTACAGGAGATCGGCTCTTAGTAATGTCACCAAATTTAATAGTGAAAATTATATATACATATATAGATATATAATCAGAGTCAGCCTATAGATGTATGAGCGGAATATTTCCAGCAACAGTTGTAAGTCTGTGTAAGTCATAGGCTTCTACACTGATGCGATACAGTTGATCTTCCCAACTCGAACTGAGTTTGTGTTCAGATTCACCTCTAGTTTATGGTACACTGGTCCACCTTTGTACCTTGAAACGCCATAGGATCGCCTTTCCATAGGAGCTATTCCAGGCGTCGTTTAAAGATGATGAGTGGCTGTGTTTTGCCTTAACAAGCTTTGTGAACTTGGAATCATCTTCCAGATAGCTGGGCCAAATCAGCTCAAGGGATGTCCGGAAAGACTCAAACTTGTCGTGAAGTGGAGGATTGCTCTGATGATATTGTGATAACCAACCTCGTCTTGAATCCAAGTGCCTCAAGCAGGGTTTCAACCAGGTAGGGGAGCATTGCATTACATCAAGTGCTAGAATAACGCAACCAACGTTCAGTAAAAGCGCTTTTTTGGAGTTAAATGGATTTTGGACTCTCTCAATCGGTCCATTGTTTTACGTATATGTTCCTGAATTTTGTGCGTATATCCGGTGTTTCTTTCTTCCATACTTCTGGTTGGGCAAAGGTTCACCACGATTTTCCATTGCTAATTGGATTAATCAAGAAGTTCTTATCTTCCCCTTCTGCTCAGTTATGCCACTAGCATCTTTCTGAAATATGTTTAATAGGATGGTGAGTTTTGTAATCGAACTCACAGGAATACCAGTGGATCTGAATCATACAGACGGTATTTTCTCGTTATTTAACGTCCAGTTCGCACAGTCCCACCCAAAGAGTCTCTCTTTTCGGCATGAGTTTCGCACCAAAATAGTTCGAGACTTCCCCGGGATTTTTCACTTCTCCCGTGTTTCTTGAGTTTGTGGACGGATATTTGCATGGGCTGTGTGTAATGTGACCAATGTACGCATTATTAGGTTGTGGTAAACTTTGCCAGTTCGAGTTATTTATGGAAGCAGAGACGATTATTATTAAAGCCAAAAGGTCGTATATACAAGATACCCAAAAAACAAGGTTCCTACCTTTTTGTTGCGATATTGGTTAAGGTCTTCAAAATTTTTGGCATGTATGCCTTCGTATAACAAGAGTTTGGTTATACAGTATGTTCGCGGTAGTTGCTTGCTGAAGAATTATAACCATTAGAGCGGCGAAAAACACCAGTCACTTTAAAGTGTCTGAACCACGTATATCCAATCAACGCCCACAAGAAAACGAAATATCCATTACGAGATATTTTTAGCGAGTGTCACAAGAGACAGACTATGACTTTTTGGCATGTATGCCTTCGTATAACAAGAGTTTGGTTATACAGTATGTTCGCGGTAGTTGCTTGCTGAAGAATTATAACCATTAGAGCGGCGAAAAACACCAGTCACTTTAAAGTGTCTGAACCACGTATATCCAATCAACGCCCACAAGAAAACGAAATATCCATTACGAGATATTTTTAGCGAGTGTCACAAGAGACAGACTATGACTATCATAAACGAGAGATTCGCCTGGGTTCCAGGTGAGCCTGCCGTCAGAACCAAATTAGTATGCAGATGATTGTAAAGTAGAAAACGTCCACCGTCCAACTGAGTGGCGTGGGGTCTACATGATTCGCGCACGTGGATAAGAACCATACAGGACCTGAGTGATAGCCGATTTCATTCAGTGACATAAATTCACTTCTTTTTTTGGATCTTTTATCCAGAGCTCTTCCGTCGCTCGATGCTGGATCAATTTCAGGCTAGGGTGGCGAAGAATGTCTCGTCAGTCCTACGGATGACGTCTCACTTCAGTGTGAAGCTCAGATTTATTCCTTTTAATCATGATCGAAGGTTCGGACATCTTGAATCCTGTTCATTCTCAATAGGGGATGTTAAGCTTTTTTAGATGAGTTCTCAACCTTCACGGTTGAGTGCTGTGTGAGCGGATCTTGCAAATGGCATCCCCTCGGTTTCTTCACTAGTTTTCATCGTTTTGACTGAGATAAGTACCCAGATGTCGAAACCAGTACTCGTGTATATTTGGGCACATAGCTCCTGTTTCATGCATATCGATCGGGTGTCATCAGAAGATAGATATTGTGTAAAGGAAATGAGAAGAAGTACTGACCAAAGCATACCGCATAACGGAACGACATTATGTGGAAGGCAAACTTCAGAATATAGGGATGCTATGATCGAACGGAACAGGCGCCGTAGTAACGTAATACAAGCGGATGTCAGCCAGAACATATCATGCAATGTGAAACTCAATGTCGGTAGAAAATAGGAACAGCTCAGAAAGTCCAAGAACAAAAACTCCAAGGGCATGTTCATAACGCACGGTGTCATGAGCCACAAAATATCAAGCTTCTCTAAAATCGATAGAGGCTGAACATGTCTAGGAAAATGAACAAACTTAGTCCAAGCAGTAGGGAAACATTCACGAGAAATAAAACCAATGGTCATGCGTTTGCGCATGTTAAGCTGTTCCGTTCATATCATGAAAAAACAAACCACTGCGATGAGGTTCAAACGTTTACCTTCCGACGGTGGTACACACAGGACAATCGCATGAGAGTAGGGAAACAGGTTGGACCAAAAACCAAACAGAGCTGTACAACCACACCGATCGAGCCGCATTATCTCATTGCGGCCGAACACTACTAAACCGTCGGTCGCGAATCACGAATGCTTGCTAGGCGGCCATCCTGGACCGAACAAAACAACAGAGTAGGTGTTCCATGGGCCAAAGGATTATGCGTAAGTTTTAAATTCTAGAAAAACCATTTGGATACTTGGTGATCTGCATTCACAACAGTAGCGAATGTGCGTTCGTGTCGGCGTAAAATGGGTATAGGCACCGGAAGACGCGAAGGCGCTGAGTATGTATGCTTAACCTCAGTTAAACTGCCCGAGTGTGGTCATGTTTTCAAAGATGCCAACCTCGTTAGCACTGGTACTGTTGATTGGATGATGTATACTCTGATTTCTCATATATACAGCGGTCCTGTTAATCCTCAATCCAAAAATAAATTAGCTGCATGATCACACCAGCTTTCACAATGTTCGTGACTGCAGCTAGTTATCGTTCGCAATTGGGACCGACGAGTAGATACACAGCTGTTCCGTGTGTGTTCATTGGCGGTGCGTGTGAATTCATGACACGAATCCATTAGCAACGTTACTTCAGATCTTCGGGATTAAACCCCTTTAGTCTCATTTTACGGCAGCTCTTCGAATTATAATGGATGCACGCAGAATATTTAGTGTTTCTTTAGACCAGCAATTCCTGTAGATTGATACATGGGCAATTCTAGTGACCAAAACCGAGAGGTATGCGGAAGCTCAAAACGTCCAAACGCCGTCGTCACATTCGTGCTCAACAGATAGGAGGCCGGGTAGCGCAACGACACCTACATCTTTTGCATCCGTTACTGCCGAGGAAGAATCGTTGATGAGCACAAAGCCACAAAAGATGCTCACAATTGCAATTTTTTCCTGACTCCAAGCCACGCGGGACACTAGATCACTGGTCTGGTGAACGGACACGTGCCACAGTTGCATTGAAATAAGCGATATCAAAGCTCCTCGTATTGGACAGGAGAGTTGTTAAACCTCAATATAACCCATCTTTCACCAAGTCAGAATTACAGTTGTTTGATATGTACGCAGGAACTACAAAAACGAACGAATATTATTTCGGCAAGAGTGGGTTCTTATGGAAGTTGATTTACGAGCAACGCGAAGGTAGTTAACAATTAGAATTCATTGGAATACGGAAGCATCATTTCGATATCTGTCAGCTGTGTTGAAACCAATTCAACAACAGTGACCGTTAAATGAAAATGGAGAATAGTCGAAAGATAATATTGAAGAATGATGAGTCTGACAATTACACTCATTTAACAATCAATTCGGTTTTCACAGGATACTCAAGTGAAGCTCTGGTTTACGAAATTCTTCAACTGAATCTCTCGTTTACGATATGCTTCAACTGTGCTGCACAAAGGCCATCTCAGTTGTAGCCTGATTCCGCTTGCCCTTCCTATTGTATGCAAAATAAGAGGCGGCTGCACTACGCGACGATCGATGTGGAATGAAATTATTGATGTTCACACCTTCCACCCCTAAACTAGAGGGCCAGGAGACAGTTTGCTTGACCTCTACCCATTGATCAACTTGGTATGGGCAACTGTAATACGAGAAAAAGCGAGATTCAGCTGGATTCAGTTGAGTATCCGGTTAACACCAAATTAGAGTGGTGACGAATTCCGTCCAGTTTTGAATTTAAGTTGAACATATGACCGATGGAAACTCGGGGACTGCGGCTACCTGATGAGGCCCAAGAAGAAGGGCATAGCCTGTCGTGAGCTCTCGAATGCTTTCCTTACGAGTAGTGTGTTACGCCTAGACAATGTATTGCCTCATCACGTTGTAGACAGTGTAATGTACCTTAAACATCGTTGCAATCGAAATATGAGATAGACTTGTGGAGCATATTCGGTTGAAAAAGACTATAATAGAAAATGAGAGATTTAGTCAAGTCTCCGATCAACACCAAATTAATGTGCAGATGAGAGTATTTGACGAACCTACAGTATTCCTCAGAAGGCCACAATGATACACAATGTTGCACCATGTAAGGTGGCCTTATTCTCCACAGATACTCTACAAGAGGCGACTTCCAGCCCTTGTGGCGCAATAGGTTAGCGCGTTCGGCTGTTAACCGAAAGGTTGGTGGTTCGAGCCCACCCAGGGGCGGCGGGCTTTTGCGATTGGCTGGATCGAGCCAATATGCTTGTTTCGCACAAATCGTGGGGCGCAACTTTGGTGCCCCGCTGGATTACCCTATATTTTTTCTGACGGGTCTCTGATATTCTTTTGCGTGAATAATGTTTGTGGCAGTTTAACTTGAGAAATGAAAGTTGATGAATTTTGGATTCACTGCTGGCTATCTCCTGTATTATTTTGCTTTTTCATGCTTTTGGGTCATTGACACACCCAAGGAATTTGTGTGAATCTGGCATACCACTCATGAATAGTATATTTTCAGCGATCATTATTTGCGGTTCCCTTCAGTGCTGTCCCTCGTTCCCGGCGCTTTTGTGGACGAAAAGAAATTTTCACGTAGTACACAATCCACCGATAGGTTTCATTTGTAAGCGATACCAATCAATTCACCCTTTTAGTATAGGAAAACATTTGCACAGGATATTAGAATTTGGTTTACGCACGTTGTCGTGTATGTTAACTCCGCCTGTAGTCGCGTAGCCGCATATTCTTGTTGTCATACGATAAAGTATACCAACCGAAGGATTCCCTTTGGTGGCTTCTGTGCATGGAAGAGAGACAACCTACGTGCATTTTGTCAAACATCGGCGGACCTGTAGTAAGCAGCAGATTAAACGAAACAATGGGTCGAGAAATGATGCCCTTTCATTCTAAACCCGAATGAGTCATGAGCCTCATGGGGTATTTGGCTATGAATCGAGAAGCACAGGGTCGTCCCTATGTAATTTTGCAGTCAATACCATTCAAACACACTGGAAAACCTTACGAACAGCAAGGTTTTGGTTAACCAATGGGAATTCGCTGTACAGAATAAGGATCAATTTGTCAGGAACTGCGACTCAATTCTGGTGGCCTCTACACACTATCAGCGATTTTCCTTTGAGCTTCCTCTACACCAGTAGCCTTCATTTCCAAAGGCGTTATCAACATTCAAAAGAAACCATGTGCTTGGTGGACTGGTTGGAATGCCCAAGCACCTTGCTCACTCCGGTGGTCGATATTCGCACAAACTACGGTTGCTTTCTGGACAAGGTAGTGAGACGGCGATCGATCAAACGCGCTTTTTCAACATTTCAAACGGTTACTCATGGTGTAACGACGTACACGGCAAATGGTGTCCGGTCAATCGTCAAAGTACGGTCACTGTATTTGATGCAAGGTTTGTCCATCATTGTTTACCATTTGAAAGGCATCCAGGAAATTTTAAGAGGACGCTTGAAAGCAAAAGCGGTTTCTATTTCGGTGTATAAAAGCTTGTAGTCGTTTGGTTCATGTTGGTCAATGGACAAGTTCGTGCTCTTCATTTCAGTGGTGGTGAAAAGACAGTATCTGATGGTAGTGCAGTGATGGATACACGGTGTATCCATAAGACGACATGCTAAACTAAACCTCATGGTAGGTAAGGTATTTAATTAAGATCTTAGTATGCTGTCGATGGCCGCATATGACCGCAACAGGCGTAAAAAGAACGATAACTCATCACTAAATCATGTCCCTATATAAAACCATGTCCTAACGGCTATCCTCTATAAAATGACTAGATGGGTGGAAGAGAACATTAGAAACAACTTTGAGCATGTAGAATTCATTTTGATTGATTTAGGGCATCTAGAACGAAATCCTCTGAGAGAACAATTCCTTTTGTCCAATTTCACGAGACAGCTTCCATTGAGAGCATGCTTAAACAGGGTCTACCTGTATTACCCACGTACAAACACAAGCAAAATGGTCAAATTGGACGATAACGCCTCTTTTTTCTAATCAATATGTGAAAGGACTTTTCCGGCCAGAAACCCGGGAGAAAAAAGAAAACCTGAATGTAACCTGATGGTATTCTTTCATATTATGTATACTATGGGTTGCACCTATGACGACCTTTCCGTTATATCCGCTGTTTTGCTACCATAGGGTGCAACTTCACAAAATCCTGTTAAGATCTGGTTTCACCTAATTCAGATGGTACTATTGAGCCAGATAAATCCAACTTTAAGCCTCCTCACTTCCGGTGGACGCACTGTTCATCTACGTGGATCGAATAACCGATACTAAGACTAATCAGCTGAAAAAAATAGTTCGCCAAATAACTTTTCGTGGTTGCTTGTGAAGTTTATCCGTATACTTTTCGGCTGAATTTCTGACGAACACAAGGACAGAGTGAAACGAGATAACTTTTAGAGGGGTTCACTGTCATTGAACATAAGCGGGGAATGATTACGCTAGGCGATTTCGGCAAAACAACTTGAATAGCGGAAAATCCAAGTGTGGCCAGTGATTTTGACATATAACCAACAATCAACTGAATAAATCCAAACCGGAAGGAACGTTTCTAGTCTGTTGTAGTTTGAGGAGATTTTGGAATTTTTAATGGAGATTTGCTCCCGTAGGTAAAGCTAATCTATGCTGAGAAGCAGAGATGTAATGTACATTTGTTTCATCGATATCGGCTATAATGAGTAGTGCGCATTCCATGGGAATTCAGTTGGAAGTCTCGAAACCCTTCACTTTCAGGCTAGTAGTTTGAACACGAGTGGCTTATTGGTACTCGCACCTGAGCATGATATAGCTCCACCCACATCACGTGGTATATTGTTGAATGGCTCCGTGATTGAAATGAGAGTAAATCACGCTGCTCAATAGTTTGGTATTCAGGTAATAGCTAAAAGGTCGCAGATTTGACTCGTCGTGCTGAGTCGTCATGATATACGCAACGCTGACGAATTTTATTGTGGATGAATTACCTGCACAGTGCCTCTCGGCTTTTCAGTATAGGCTGATTTCACTTACAGGTTGAAGTTTCCATTAAAGATTTCCAAATCTCTTCATGCCATCAACAATCGATAAGTGAAAATCCCATCTGAGGAGTTAACGCTCAACGAGCGAGCCGAGGCGTGTAACTACTTGATGTAGACCCTGGGAGTAAATGAAGAGTGGCGCTATACTCTGTTTAATTGCGAGTCGATCGGTGCTAATCAGCTGCTCGTGACCGAAAGATGAAGTGTTCAAACCATAAGCCATAAGGTTGCTGTTTCGAGACTCCATAGAGTTCTGTACGCTGCGCCCTGCTGCTGATTCCCAATCAGGAAGAAACGACTGTATGGTAATTCTCGGCATTACATCGTACATTATTCTTATCGAGAGAGAATTCCGCTCAAGTACTCTGACTGTACTGTTCTAATGGAAATTATCACATGTCAAAGTGGAGTGCAGCTGTGTGCGAATTACGGAGCAAATATTCGATTGTGGTATATTGCTGGATTCTTCGTTAAGCTATCTTATCTAAGTCTTTTTAACTCGGGCACGCTTAATCTTGTGTGAACGAGTAACGGCTGCTCATATACTTAAACCTTTTCTATTGTCATGCAATAAACTTTGAAGTCAAATTGTACATATAAAAGTGTTTTGTGAGAACATCCGCATGGAATTCATAACGAGTGAGGTCGAATCGAAGGGGTGTTTATTTCGGTTAAACAACGATGGTTCAACAACTCGTCTTTCTGAGGAAATTAACCATCGAAAGTTCTAAAACTGATTAAAGTTCTTGATGGGTGTAATAAGCGTAATCACAAAAACAAACGCGAAGTCCAACTGACACCTATCGTCTAAAGTGAATTATCGAGGGGCTATGGTCACGTGTGTAGGTTGAGGGTGATGCTACGCTCTACCATACGTTCAGCTTCCGTAGACTCCCCATTCCAGCTAATACAGTTACGTACAGGAAGCCAGATAGATCAATCTTTCTGTTCATCGCCCTATTACGGCCGGTGACTAGTCATTTTCGTTACGCTGTGTGACGTAACAAGGAACCTCATGAGTAGAACTGATGGTAGCTCGTGAAAATGGAGTTTATCTAACTGCGAAAGGTGTTCATTTGAGGTAGGCAGATTTGAGTGAAGAAATAGCGGACATATATTGGCTACCGTTCCGGCTGACTTAAATTGTAAACCGCCAGAGATTTCACACACTATCGTTTTGTATGTACCGAAAGCCCTGTCGGAGCTGCATAGGCGTGGGGGAAGAAGGCAGGGTGTGTCTGCTACGACATGTAGACTCTTCATAGCTTTCGATGTTGGTACAAGTTTTCGAGCGTGAAGCGAACAGCTCTTACGTGTTCCAAAGGTTGCAATTCCAGTTGCAGTTGGACAAAATCCAGATTGCCAAGAGGACTGAGATCAAGCTGTGATGTCGACGGTCTCCAAAGCGTCCCGTCACAGAAATCGGGACGCAGGCCGACATAGCTCGCTTGGATCTGCAGGCAAAAAATATTAAATAGTCTAAATAATTGTGTCTCATGGTGTGCGCTTCACATCTGCAAAGTGTAAAGTGCTGCTGCAAGAGGGGTGGGCTAGAACCCCAACCTCATATTTGCGGATGAGCTGCTTGAGGTGGTAGGCAAACATTCCTACCTGGGCAGCTATATCAATCCCGGTGGTGTCGTGAAAGATAATATATCCAATTGGGAAGACTAGAGCAGCTTTTGGGAACCTGCGTCACCTGTGGCGTAGGCGTGACACCAACTTTTCCGCCAAGGGTCGAGTTTACAATACTGCGGTACGATCCATATTGTTTTACGGGTCAGAAAGCTGGCCGCTGCCCGCCGAGGAAGTCAAAAGAGTTTCAGTGTTTGAGCAACAATATCTTCAGAGCATTGTCCGAGTCTGGTGGGAACAGCGGACCAGCAATGCTGAAATACCTAGAATGGTATCCGGAAAAATAACTCGCCAACGACAGATGAACCGATCACATTGCATAGGTTGCGCTGGCTTGGCCACGTGCTCAGTGAGCCAGTCAACCGACTTCCTCGAAGGTTTCATTTTGCAGAACCACGAGAAAGGTGGAAACGCTCCAGGGGAGGTCCAAGTGATTTGGCACCGAAGTGTGAAATTCATTAACAGCTAACTCAGCAGCGCTGATCATTGCTGTCTTCCTCGTTGGAGACACCACATCAATGATTGGAGACATTGTCAGACATGTTCCAGTCGCGCCCTCAATGGCGCTCGTGCATCCAAGCTATTGCCTTCAGTACATAGCTCCATTCTCAACCACCCCCCCACCAACTTAAAAGTCCACTGACAGACCTGTATTTACGCAGCGATTCATCAGCTCCCACCTCCAATGCGTAGCTACCCACCCCAGTCCACAAATCATCGATAGACGAAATTGTGACAGCTAAAATCGCTGTACGACAAGCACGTGGTTCTTACCGTTATGATGACGATGAGATCAAGACAGAATGAAAGCCATTGAGTGGCATTCAGATGACCTGCAGTGGTTTAACTATAAAATTTTGTCCACATAGTGCCCGCCTTCTGTACAGTATGTGAATTTTGAAACCCAAGTTCATGTCCGAATCAGTAAAGTCAGGAACTTTGTACTTCTATTGTGAGACGGAAACTAGTCACGGCATCTCCACTGGTTAGTATTTCTGGTTTGTAAGCCACTGTCCTCCGTTTGCTCCTCTTTACCAAATCTAACTTTCAATTTTGTGACTCTCACATGAGCTTATGCCATTTGGTACACTGTCAGCGACGATATCACTGTGCGGTATTGTTTGTGTTTACAGCAGCACATGTACATGTGTGAGACGGAATTCTAAGGTCAGATGATCGCCGCCCTCATTTTCAGGGTCGTCTGTGCTTTGCGACAATAATGGCTTGCTTGGTTGTGACACTCCCCATAATGAAACAGTGTGTGTGACTTCATTTTCAGCTGACCATAAACGAGTTTTTTGGGCTGAATCCCCTCGAAAAATGCTGTGATTTATCAGCTCGCCGATTTTAATTTCATGTGTCGGCTGTAATTTACCAGTTCCTTTCTGAATGGTGTAGCAGAAAAGGTTACTCTTCTGTAAACTATGAGACAAAATGGGGCAGAGAAAAGTATAAGTGAGCATTCAGGTCAGTGAGTTTGGCAGCGACTGGGTTCTTTGACTTATTTTACAAGAAGTAAGTTATGCTTCTTTATTACTGCAGTTATGAGTTACCTTCTACTTGATGTGTACCTTTTCTTGATTACGATACAACGTTAACAGCTAACTGTGAATGAAAAGTTCACACATGTAGTTATGATAAATTAATTACTTATTATTCACTGACTTCCCCATCAAACATCATACTACTTACTGGCCCGCAGTAACCTGAGTAGGTCTGTCAGGACAAAAAGCGAGGTATTCATGAAGCCCGTTATCAGCAAGTCCACGCCAGAATCCTGGAGATGGGGAAGAGCCCCGCTAAGGGGACTTGATTCTGATTGACTCCAATTATAATTAATAAGGAAGCGCCTTCTTGTCCGTGGCGCTTCCCTATGCGGTACTCTAGACGTTCATTTCTTGCGTCCACGCCAACTTCTACTTCTGTTGGTTCATGAGTTGATATAAAGTGAGCGGGAATTCACACGCATAAGCATAAGCAGGATGGATGCGCTGCAAATCCGCGGCAGTATACCCAGTCACTGGAATACTATATGGAAGCACTGCGTTTGTATGTATTATTGTTCTCTTTTGTTAACAACAAAATCACTTGATAAATCAGAAGGCAAGAGACACTAATAAAGCCTGTGTTTTGAGAGCGTGAGGTTACAATAACTAGGTGCACCTTAATCAAGTCAAATACAATACCAAAAATACAAAGGTTCAAACGGAGGATTTGTCGTTCTGAGTGTAAGTTGTAATAGTTGCTCCGAGTTTGTTTGGCGGATACACTGTTACACGTTCCTGTTTGTCCGCAGTTTTTGGTGTGTTGAGCCGGTCTGTGCTCTGACGTGCGCGTGATGCGTGTTTGTGTAATTGACTGTGTTCTGTCCTTATGTATATGTCGTTGCAATGCGTGGAAAGTGAAAACAATAGTGTGAAATCACCTGGCGTTCTTCAAAAGGTCATGGAACGGGAGCTGACATGACACGTGTTCACGCGTGATTGTGAGACAGACAAAACGGAATGGGGGCAGTAGGCGCCGGTGTGAAACTGATTAGAGGAATAATCAAGCAGAAGGGTAACCGTTACACATGCACCGAACATTTTGGGACGCACACGCGTCATCAACCAGCCGGATCCGAACGAGCCCTTGGGACAGTGTTCATTAACACCCTCCACACGTATTATCCTGTCATAATAAACTATTTTGAGGCCAAAACACTTCTCGCCCATAACGATGGTAAACATAAGGAAAATCTAAATGCTCATCCCACTGCGGAACGCAGTCAGATGCCTCCAGAGAGCGTATATTATTGCAGCCGCTCCTTAAGCACTGAAAACCGAACAGGTCAGAACTGTGTGCACTAGCTGTGATTTCAATTGGACGGAATCCAGCTACCCAATCCCAACCAACATAAGAGATAATGTTTTAGCGGCATTTCTACCGATCGAGTTTATCTCCTTTTATTTTAACCGTCGGCCTCACTTTATTGGAAATTGGAATATTAATTTCACAGCACACAACAAAAACAGAGTCGTGGCGCAGACAATTTATATCGCACAGATAGACATTTACATACCGGTGGTTGGATCAATGTTTGGCTGAGTTGTTACCTGAGGCTCTTCTATTCTTTCTATAGAATGGATTTTATCACCTTGCATTCGAAATGAGGTCAACCCGTGCTGGCAGGCCTACACGCATTGTAGAGATATTTCATCCTTGTTAGAATTCGCCAGCAATGCGCACCTCACAAATCTCTAGAATGATTCAAACCTGCGACCTTCTGGTTTGGTCATGAATGGCTGAGTATTACTGTAATTAAATTGAGACTGGATTCAAACATCTCGTCCTCCTACCTACCTAGTTGTCTGTTCTATTGAGTAAATAATTCTTGGACAATCTCAAGAGATTGATGGTTTATTTCCTTGCTGAGCAGCCTATTTGGCAACTATTTTTAGGATGGGGTTTCCCGCCAGTTCCCCATAACTGCATTGAATCTCCACGATACTACAGACAAGATTGAAAAGCACTCTGATGATTTACCCTGAAGCTAATTTATGAGTCATTGAATCTCCACGATACTACAGACAAGATTGAAAAGCACTCTGATGATTTACCCTGAAGCTACATGATTTATGAGTTAACTCACCACCAAACTTCTCTCCCAGTCCTTGGTCAATTTCCTCGTACAACCTGCCCTCCAGTCTTTGTCACCAGGTAAAAATGCTTGCACATCATTCGATTCCTCTTCATCTGTCCGCAGAATCCCATAACAGTGGGACATTCTTCCACTCTGTTTTCTGAGTTTATTAAGATATTCAACTGTTCAAGACTCGGGTTGAAAACGAACTGTCCGATCCTGTTATACATGCAAGTACTAGTCCTAGTCTTGTCCAAAGGTCTGGTTATTCTTTTTCTGCATATTCGTTATCTTTTCAGAGGACTTGCATCCATGGATTCTCCACTTCGCTGAAGTCTACTTCGTGAATAAAAAAAATGAATTCCGGTAGCACATTGGCCTTACACGTCAGGCGATCGGAACTCAAAATGCTACTACGACTGGTAAATCGGTGTTGCAACAACAGATGCGCAGGTCATCAGAATATCCTGTGAAGGCACCTGTCCTGGAAGGAATCCGGATCGTAGGAATGCTATTTCACAATATTATCCGCTTGACCTCCTGGTCTGATTCCAGTACTTTTCTTTTGGCCAACCAGAATAGTCGAATCAACCAGGAACGAATATTCAAGAAAGCATGATTTGAATGCATTTGGCGAAGCGATGGCTATACAACGCTGATGAGAGCAAAAGTACCCATATATTGACCTAGAAAAGACGAATGCAAGAAATGAAGGACTGCACGTTGAGGTAAAAGGATATTTTTGTGGAAATTTTAACTCCACAGTTTACGTCTTCCCAGTCAAATATTCCGAACTGGAATTATACACTGCGTGGGTTCGCAAACGGTTTATTCGTCCTTGACTTGAGGCGCACTGTGGTTAAGACAGTGCTCAAAGCTCCTAGTGTTTACAAGCAAACTCATTCGAAGCAATACATCATTCTAAAAAAACCGCCTGGTTTCTGATTGTGGTGAACGTAACGTGCGGCGCAGCACCTACCTGGAAACCAGTCAAATCTTTCACCAATAACATATATTAACGGACCATGCAGGTAATACATTTTCTGTGTAGACCAACCGGTTTCGTCAGGTGATGAAACCACTTTAGGTGATGACTAGCTGGCATTTGACTAGGGCACTTCGCTCCATAGTTGTTCGTGACAGCGTTGGAAACTGTGTAAGTAGTCGACGTCGAGCATTAAAACATTAGCCAACATGAGCATGCAGCGAAGGATAATGGCATTCCTTAAGACAGGACATTAAATAACCCGAAGCTGACATTCTTCGAATTTAGAATTCACCGGGAAGGCAGCAAATTTGTGGTATCACGGCTTTACCACATCTTCAGCAGATTGTACATCGTGGCGTCAGGTAACCAAACACATTTTCGAGCATAGGTGATTGATAACCCAACAGCTTCGAGCATCAAAGTTACAGAGTTTATATCCCAACACGGTGCGTGGATCTCCCTTTAGACATGAACTGTGAAGTTGGACGACTGATGTTTACGCCCGTTGTTTGTTACTTATATGAAGCGGTTGACAGGAGCGTTCGAAATAATACTATTCTGGAGAAACGAGTAACCGAAATAGCGATTTCAGAAAAAAATCGTGGAAACATTTGCCAGCGAAACTTCACCTTATTGGCTACCGTCTATTCCCAAATCACTTTTAAATGTCCAAGCGTTTTGCTACGCAGGGCAAGGAAATCTCTCGAAGCTGGTCATCCCAGTAAAGTAAACGTCTAGGCCATCTGATAGTAGGAAGGATCGGGAAGAGGAAACTCCAAATTTAACAAGAATTGTTTTACGGTGACCTCAGGTCATGAAGTACCGTCTGTTGATCTTGTTTTGGCTACGTGTACTGTTTAAGTTTGCTGGTGGTGCAGGTTGGATTAGAATCAACTGAAGTATACACTGTCCCGCTAGTAGTTGTAGTTATCGACCATTCCACAGAACTGGATGATCCACTACAAACACACTGTTGTACTCACCCAAGATGCATAATCACTGACATCTACTGGGTCCGGCAGCATAGTCATTTATCTCATCTATCAGACACACATTCACACAAAGGAAATCGATAAATAGTTTCGACTGGCCGTAAAGTACGGATCAACTTTAGGAGCTGACAAAGGCTCAGTTTACAATCAGTCAAGATTATAAATGGCAGTCCTTCAAGTTTGCGAAATTAAGCAAAGCCAAACAGACGATTAACTAAGTTGAAACGGCGGAGTGACTAGTGTTAGCTGCGTATCACCAGAGACCTACAAATTTGTATGTAACGAGGTTTATTGTACGTCTGAAACAAGATGTGCACAAATCATTAGGATGGGGAAACCGGAAACCGAATTGAAGATATACTTGTGGGGCTCAAACCCGAAATGGTAATCCACGATCCTATCCGCTGGGCCACGTGTCATCACTTAGAGAGTGACAGCACTGTCTCTAGAGGTAACTGGAGACATTCAAAATTGATTTGAAACGCTTCAGTCTTATTGGGCATTGTGTCTTGCTGACAGTGGTTCAGCTCCTGTTTCGGCCATTCGTTTCCTGCTCTGCCCACTATGGTGTATCGAAAAGCACTGTAAGTTGGGGTAGCCCTTTACACCTGTACTTATAGGATCACCACAAAGTTTCACTAGTCGCGCTAGAATCTTCGAGAGGGGAGGCATATCTTCGATTGATCCATACCCGGCATGTGAAACATCGGTTCAATCGACGTGATGTTCGGTTATTAGGAGCGGCTGGCATTCGAACACTGGGGATTATGGGATTCACTGGTGGAACTCGAATCGGATCTCAGTATGTCTGGACTCGGCCTTTGCTCGCAATAAAGAGTCGGGGGTCGTGTGGAAATAAGCAAGCAAAGTGACCAGATGTAGGTTAGTCTTTTCGATTGGGGGGAGACACTTACCCATTACCTCCCACCTTTAACGCTTGCTATTGACCTAGCATATCCGTTTATCGAAAGAAACGATATCACACACACACACACACACACAGACCATACAGTCGCGGCGAGATGGCTCAGTGGTTAGACCACGAATTTACTGACCGGAAGTTCCGTGGTTCGAATTCGAGCTCTGCCTCTCAACTTCCCCTGCCTACGCTTGGGTAACTTAGCAGTGTCCCAGCACTCATGCTTCCTCCAGGTGGCACAGTAGCTAGGCACCGAAAGCGTTACAGCTTAACGATAATCTTTCCTTTTTTCTTTACCACACAGGCATCCAAAATGCCTCTCAACTACTGCTGTACAAGGTAAAGCGGACTAAATTTTTGTACTAGTATCTGAACTGACACTAACTAGCTCAAAAAAGCCATTCTACAGTCACCGAATTAGTCGACCGGCATGTGACGCTACAACGACGGAAGCAAGACCAGTGAATGTTTGAAACAAACTTCGCAACTGTTACCGTGCGGTTTCTGATACATTCAAACCATATAAAAGGATGAGTCATAACGCTTGGACGTTACCAATTCGACACGATGGAACGCACAGCGTGGCTGCCGATGCCATCAATTGGATTCGCTGAATTTTCGGATAATAAAACAAGTCGAGCTAGGCAACCTAGAAACTACTAGTTTTGCCGTTAAACTGTGCCCATGAGTTGATGACATCCTTTTGATAGTTGACTATCTGGGACTTATTGATCAGCCTGGTACAGATGGATCGAGTCTGCTAGACGATGAATTATGCAACGAGTACAGCAAAGTACTCAAACATGTGAATTCTGGATGTCAAAGCATACTTTATGCGGTACTCTCGAAGTTCGTGACCCTAGGACAATAGCACGCCATCCATACATCAGTGCAGTGGAAACATGCGGCAGCAGCAAGTGTTAGATGTGAACAGGGTATACAATCGCCCGGATTCTGGAACCACACGTCTGTAGAAGATCATCTATTTCATACGAGAAGGTAGCGACAATCTGCGTACAACAAGGCCTCGATCATTCTGACAGCGTTAAAAGGGTACCGAAAAAAGCTGCGCTGTCGGTCTGTCAAAAATTAGTATACTGACGTTCAACTGTAGATAACAGACGGCAGCGCCGGCAATCGGTAAGTGGCATGGAGCTTCAAGAAAGATCATGAGAGCAGAGATCATAAAAGGGTGACTGAGACCATATGAAAATACATATCACAGTGAAATGGGAACAACGCAGAAACCGCCTATCCGGTTAGGTCAGGTCGTCAGAAATCGCCATTTTGAGGGGAACCAAAACGAAAAGGAGGAAAGAAGGACAGTAACTGGCTGAGGTAAACTATACAATACGACTTCCAGAAATTAAAGCACTTTCACGAAGTAAGCCAAGATAATGGATAGAACCGGGACGTACACATGTGTAGACCAAATGCGATATGCGCGCTGAGCGAACAGTATCAAATTGGACCGAGAGCATTTGGAATGATTAGAAGAGTATCACAGATCGTCTGATCGGAGCCTGCGATGAAGAGGTCACGCTTTGGCCCGCAGCTTTTCCAGCTCCTCAGTGAGCTGGACATTTTCAGTGACGAGTTGTTCACACATTCTTTTCAACCGATTAATGCTCTCCAAATGTGTGCTGGATATGCCATGCTGATTTGTAGTCAACCCAGGAGCCACAGCAGACTTTAGCGAGGAAAACCATGAGAAGGAGTTGCCAATCGGGTGCGGACCAACGGAGTGATGTGTGGGATCAAATCTAGCTGTGGAGACAGGGCTACAGAAACTGGGGGAACTTGATGAACCGTGAATGCACTTGTCCAATTCCATCTGAAGTGCTTTGCTCTTCGAAACAACCTCAGATTCGAGACGTTGGATGTGTCGTCGAAACACACAGTTTTCTTCTTGTACCTCGGACAACCGGTCGACCAAGGCCTGAAACAAAATTGATGTGACAAAGTAGTAAGTAGAAAAATCTGGGTAGGAGAACAGTTCCTAAAAGAGTTTTCAGAAAAATTTTCAAAGCGAATGGTCATCCCCAAAATGTGTACACAAGCTTGGCTAAAAGAACTATTTTGAGTCCGCGCGACACTCAGTCACTGATACCAGGTTGCTCAATGGTTTGAGGTCCAACTTACACAGTCTCCCGGCTATCCAGGTTAGGGGTTGGCACCTTTGTACCGACTTGTTTCCCAAAAATGGAATCACGTCTGAATTCTCCGCCTAACAGCGCTGCATTGTGGTCAGGCTTTTGAGGCAGTCTGTGGTCGAGAACCCTAATCGTCCTCCTGTCTAGGCCTGGGCGCCCGGGCAGTACCTCGGCCCACGTACAATAATGAATTGCACACTTACAAATAATCTCATGCCACATCGGCTATCTTACAGTGTCAAAAGCCGGATCACCTTACTTGCTGCATGGCGGGTAAGCGAAAACAAGCTAATGCTGACCCCCCATTCTTTCTCTTTCACATAATTTTTCTTCCCCTCTCTCTACCCCATTAATAACTCTCTCCTTATGGGCCCGTCTGCTGAGAATGTTGACCCCGTTAGTCCTGCATCGGTTTTGCAACATCTGCTAGTCATCCTCAAGCTGCTCGACGCCCGGCCTACCTGTATGCTATCAATATTCGCACTCTGAACCAAGCAAGACAACAAGCTGCTCTTGCTCTCACACCGAACTCGCTTGTTATTGATGTGTGCTGTGTATCAGAAACAAGAATTCAAGATACAAGCACAGTGGGTGAGCTGACCGCCCCATCACTCTCTGCTTACTTCCGGCAGTGCACCTCTGGTGATCCCGAAGTCGCTGCAGCAGGATGTTCGGGTGTTGGTATCGTCCTAAGTCACAGGGCGAAATAATCCTTGCTGGACGGGATACCAGTATGCGGTTCGTCTGGTAACATCTGTGAAGTCTCATAAGCGGCAAGTTGATCGTTGTGTGTTTGTCCTGTCTGCTTGTGCTCCAACCAATTGTAATTCCGAAGCCGACCGTGAAGTTTGGTGGACTCGGAAGTCTAAGGAAAGGGAAGAGGCAGAGAAAGCCGGGAATTTCCGAAAATCACTTCAGCTGACCGTGCGACCGGTCCCCGAAAACCACCTTGAGCCAAACCAACAAGGATCGGAGTGCACTGACCGTCCTGAATCAAGAACGCTTCGAACACTAGACTAAATACTTGGAACAACAATTGTCCTGGCCACCATCTGCCACTCATCTGGAGCCCCCAGTTGACATATAATCCTGGGCGGTGAATGTGAAATCACTTACGCTCTCGGAGGTTTACGACTGCATATGTTTCCTCAAGCGCCACCCAACTTTTGGTCCGGATGACGTCCCACCCACACCGTTCAGAGATGGAAGTGAAGTCACCATGAGGACTGCAGTCAGTGCTGGTTCGATCTGTTTACTTGTATTTAGGAAAAGGAGTATGCTCCAGACGGCCGTGGAGAGTCGGTCAAAGTGTGCATTTCCAAAATGGGGCTCGCAACCACAGGAGGATTGGCTTGACCCCTGTCGTAACAAGACTGTTGGCGTCACTGTTGCTTCATCGACCTATGGTTACTCGGGGAACATTGACGCGAGAGCGGCATGCGGGATTCCGGCATGGTAGGTGTTGTGTTGAGCAAACCTTCACTGTCCGTCAGGTGCTAGAACAACGCCATACGTATAAGCGACCCACAATTCTAGTATTCCTAGATTTCCAAGGCGCATTCGAACCGGTTGGTCGGTCTTGACACGATTGTCCACCAAGGAATGACTCGGAAATTCTTGAACATAATAAGTTCTTTGTAGTTCCAGACTTTCGGACGTGCAAGGGTACACGGTGAGCTCTAAAAAAGCCCCCGTACACAAAGTGGTGTCCGTCAGGGTTGTCTACTCTCTCCGTTTCTATTCAACTTCGTGGTGGGCGAGATCATGAGACGAACGCCCGAAGTTCTCCAAAACCCCGGTATTCAAACAGTCTATGACGAAAGCCTTTTCGATCTGGAGTATGCGGGCAATATCGTTCTCGTCTTTGAAGAGAAGAAGGCGCAGATGTTCTTGGATGAACTGACCAAAGCCATTCCGTCCTTCGGTGTGCATCTTATACCCACAAACTGCAGGGTTATGCTGCTGGACATGCAGTCACCGAACTCGTCAATTACAATCGGGGGAGAGGCGCTCGAGGTTGTGGAGCGTTTTGTGCATCTTGGAAGTTGTATTGGTTCTGATTGTAGTGTGACAGATGGTCATTGCACGGATCTCTAAGGATCGGGTCGCATTTGCTAATTTGTGACATGTATGGCGTCAAATGGTATGTCCCTGAATCCTAAGGGAAGTAGGTATCAAGCTACAGTGAGGGCTGTTTTGTTGTATGGCTGTGAGACTTGGCGTGTCTGAATAGCGGAACTTAGACGTCTTCAAGTGTTCGACAACCGTTGTCTCAGAACCATAGCTCATGTGGGTTGGTGTTGACGAATCCGTAACTCGGCAATTAAAAAGCGGGTTTTCGGTTGTGCAACGGGGACTTCCATCAAATAATCTGTCCAGCACCAGAAGCTGCGTTGGTTAGGCTATGTTTCGCGCACGCTGAGACACCGTTGGCCGAAGAGGGTGCTGTTTTCGTGCCCAATTCAGAGTGGCGGAAGCAGAGCAGTGGCCAATCTTTGATCTGGCGGAGGGGTTGAGGGATATTACGAAGGGTCTAGGTGCTGTCAGTGCGACTCGCCTTCTAGGATGGAGACCGTGTGATGTCCACCTTGCCCGGTTGGATACGCTACAAAATATGGATGCTAGTCGACGTCAGTGGCGTTCTTGTTGTCAGTTTCTGTCCAGATTTCCTCAATGAGTGTCTGGAGGTGTAGGCACCTCGGGATGATTGTGGTAGACTAGTACTGAGTCCCTTCTCCGTCCACTTTTTTCAAAATAAGGCTTTCAAATAAATAATGACTGAACGGCAGCGGAGTATCAATGTCAAACAGTTATGTTATGCTGACGACGATTATGATGGCGAGAAAATATGATCTCCCTATCTCAAGTTGCGCGTACGCTATTGGTCAAAATATACGGGAAAATAGATTAGTATGGGTCGAGGGAAATCTGCCAGAATAGTTTACTTTACCATTTAACCCAAAACTAGTTGCGATTGTGTAGCTAGACACCGCGTACACTTAAATCACAGTCACCCAGGTACTGTTCGGTTCACACCAACTGCCCTTAGATCCGTATCACGTAGACACCAACGTCAAGCCATTATCGAGTGTGACGCCTATACATTTTGGTCCATCGAGCAACGGCATGAGGTGAGCTAGGATATTTCTCTACCCTGTTAGCTCCGCTTCCGAACTGTGTAGACGGGTCTGAAGCCATCGCACTCAATAGTACTGTGCAGCCAACTGCAGTGGCGCTGCTGGGTTAATCGGCCTAATAAACACACATACAGTTTGTGGTAACTGACGTGGTACTGTGACAAGGGAAGTGCTGGCGTGACAGGTCCTGCGATGTGACTGTCAGGGAAGTCCAAATTCGATAAACGATGGACCATGGAATATGAACTGATACCCGACCAACAAGAAAAAGGAGGTAAGTAATCAATAAAGGCACCCAGAATCCATTGACAACCTCTGAAATCAAACTTAACCAGTGTCAATGTATTGGAATTCGATTAACAATTTGCTCGAAGGGCCAAAGAACTTGACCATTGTGCTCAACAAAATGAGTGACCACATTTTCTTTAGACCAAATGGGCTTGGTTCCTTGCTACCATAAGACCTTGAACGGGGTAGTGATGCTAGACGGTATGACAGGAAAGTACCCTGTAACCTGGGTTAGAGAAGAGGATTCAGACGTATTGAACCCGATTCAACATACCAAAGAAGCGTAATTAAGGAGCATGCTACCCAGCGTAATAAGGGTGGACCTGGAGATGCCAGGTACCCGACAAGACGCCGTTTGAATCACCATACGAAGAGGCAACCCACCACCATGTGCGAGCCAGTGGTTAATCCTCTTGGTGTAGTTCATCAGGGAAAGGATTGCTGAGGAACACACAAAGTTATGATCCAATCAAAGGGTGTTCGAAGGTCACAAGGTATCAGCGGTAACAAGGAGACTAAGTGACCCAACAAACTACAGAAGTTCTGGTAGGATGTGAGGCATTGGATAACGCAGCGCCCACAAGCCCGCCAATTTAGATATGAAGAGAAGGTGTTGGATTAGCTCGAAGACTATTGGGCTCCAAGCCAGCCAAACATTAAATGTCACGGCGTACCATATACCCGAACAGATCACTTCACGGAATGGAAACCAGCAACAACATGAATCCAGATGTACTTTCATGGTAGAACAAGGGGACAAACAGTTAGAATTCCGAGGACTGCGCACCAAAGTCGGCCACCATTACGGGTCAGTAGTGGACTAATGATTCAAGTTCAAAACAAACGCATACGGTTCTCATCATTAAGTGAATATAATTACCCTAAAACAACTTGAGTAGTACGGAAGTTAATGAAAAAAGCGCAAGGGGAATTTTTTGTGGACGATACACAGCATCCTAAACGGTGGAACGCCACTTCAATTTTCAATCACTTCTAGCCGTGATGCTTTCAAGATTCGCTGACTCTACCACGTGATCAAAACACTCCAGGTCACTTGTCGTTCAACACAGAAAGAAAACCTATAGTTTGGTGAACACGCAGACAAGCCATGATAGAGTGAAGGACCTGGTCGAGATTGAACGACTAAGAATGAACCGCGTAGAATACCGGAATGTAACTTGGTGTATGCTTTGCGATAAAAAACACGCACCATTGATCGGTCAGTTTTTGGGACCACGGGGTTTGGACCAGGCGGGGTTCCACGCATGCAAGCGCAGTGCGATTGGCACTGTTTTGCGGATAAAATGCACGGGTGTTACACATGCGAAAGAAAATGCTGCACTTTTTCCGGGGAGGCTTCTGTTTCGGAGATTAGCTCGCACACTTAATCCGTCTCCGAAATCCGAGATGTTCTAGGAATTCATACCCGCCGATCAGCTACATATCCAACTTAAGGACAGGTATTTTTTAGACCTTCACTGGCAAATTCATTGCGTCCTCAGTCTAGTCTACGAACGAACAAGCAGTTTGACATAACATTTTGAGGACGGAAATTTCAACAGTTCGACAGGCTATTTGTACGCATTGACGCACAGAACGGCAAGAATTGCACCACAGTACGTTGTCGCACGAAACAATCTCAGAGCGAGCACGCGCATTCACAATGTGAACACGCTTAGGAAATGAAGACATATGCAACACGAAGTTTTCAAGTTCCGTAGCAAAGTCCACGATTTGTCCTGGATGGAAGCATCTGGAATTTACCGTTGAGAAGTAGTCGGACCTTATTTTATCTCAGAAACTTATTGCGTTACACAAGGGGATGTCCATGCAGTATCCACAGAGTCCTCCTTACCAGACTGGTCAACGGTTGAGAACAAACGTAGTCTCCTGGTCTTCCGAGTTGAGGATTAAGACAAGTGCGTTTATGAAAGGAGTCCGTCGACTGCATGTTGGTCGTGTGGGCCGTGCTTCCAAACTGTCTCAAATGATTGCAAAGAGCTGTTGACAATCAAAACATACCACGGTTTACCCCAATTTGATCGCCTAAGGTTCGGTATAGAGTTAGCACCAGTTCCAGAAAATAACGGATGTAGTGTCGATCAGCTAATACGGGGCAGTCGCTTTTTAGATGACATCGCTGTCACCGATCCTACTCAGGATGAACTTCATAATCGTTTATTCGTATCATCGATCGAGTTCAGGGTTATGTTTTCCATCTCCGTGCAGATAAATGTGCATTTTTTCAACTTTCCCAGAAATACCTTGAATTTCTTGTCACTGGAAACGACCGTCACCCTGACCCAGGAAATAAATTCACTATAAAACAAGTACCAGTCATGACGGATCTATTAAACCTATGATCTTTTTTCAGTATGTTACATTTGTCAGGAGATATATTGAAAAGAGAAGTGTTATGGGACTGGTTACGCAAATGCGTCCGCAGTTGACAAAGCATTACTTGATTCTGACATACTTAACATCACTTACTAATATTAGTCAATACTTAAGACTAACGGGACATCAAGAGTAGTGGATTCCAAGTGTAGAGAACCCGAGGACAGTCATCGTATCGGCAACAGTGAAGTCAGAAGTCCACACTGTGCTAGCTGTCGCAAGTTGGGAACTTCCAGTCACTTCTGCTGTGCTTCGTGACGCTACAGTGGGAGTGCCCTTACTTTAAAAGATGATCCATTTCCACCGTATACACTAGCCACCAACTAGTTCCAATGGTCAACTTTAGTCGTTACTGAGGCCGGACGTGTAAATGTGCCCTTGAAACTACAAAACATCCCTGGACCTTTTTCACAGATACGTTCGGTGGCTGAATAAGATAAACAGCTGAGGAAATTCGTCCAGCCCTCGTGCCTCCTTCGGGTGGAATGGCAGCTGGACATCAAAATGGTGTTGTCCCTGAACGATTACTATTATTTAGATCTCACCCAGAAAAAGGAAATTTGTGTTCACGACTTGCATCAGAAGCCTCATGGTCACGACTTCATGTTGACTTCGCGCGTCTGATCAATGGGCAACATTACTTACATCCAGTAGATGCCTATAGTAAATGCCGGAGGTACTACTCTTGTGGTGTATACACGTGCTTCAGTTTTGTCACTTGTTTGGTTGGATATATTTTAACTTCGTCGGGAACTGAGTCGTTTAAATCAAGTTTCGTTCCGGATGCTTCAACCATGTTTACACCCAGTGTGTGGATTGATTCAATTCGAAGTCAGAATACACTGACGCAGGCGAATCCACAAAGTTAGTCCCATGATCTCTAGGTTCAAAACGGAGGTGTTGGGAGGGATATCTCTAAACGAACATCCATAGTTTGGGTGTATCCTCTAAAAACCTTCTTCCATTATAACTGAGTATTGCTACTTAATTGGGCTGCGGCGTTTATCAGCTTGAATTTTGAAACAGCCTTATTCGTTTTCCTCTGATATAAACTCCATCAAGACCTTTAGTCTTTTTAGAAATAAGAGGTTAAAAATAAGAGGTCACATCAGGATTCCTGTGCCACTTCCTGTTTTCCTGAATTCTTATCGCCTTTAAATTCTCAACAATGGGACTAATGTTCACTTGCAGAATTTGTGTACATATCACTTAATATTGATCAGTTCTTCTCCGATCCGGACGCAATTATTCTGGTTAATTTACATTGAAGGAGGAATGTGTGGGACTCGAGTTTCGCTTCTGTCAGAGAGCAACAATAGCTGTGCCGGGATTAGTTTCACCTATCCGATATTTGATGCAAACGAGTCACCATTACCCTAAGAGCGCACTCCAAGGCACCTTAATCACCATATACGACGAACATGCTCGCACTTCAGCCCATATGGCTGGTTTGTCCGACACCTGAATTGGTAATTTAGCAACTATCCTGCTTGTGATGATCGTTGAATTCGCTAAGCTTTTCGTTCTACTGAACTCACGAGCAACTTTCATCAGTCCAAACCTCCATGACACACTAATGTTGTGAACGGTAGGTTGAACAATGACGTCATGCTGTCGACGATGACGATGATGGTGAGTTAGTTTTCTATGCTTCACTGACTTTTCTATTTGATGTCTATCCTCTGAATACGGATCTTGAATTCCCCCGTAAACCACACTTGCGCGTATTAAAAAGTCGGCCAATCCGAGGTTTTGATGAAGCTTGCTATATCGGACTGGACCAAAAGCAACACAGCTCTATAAAAAGCCTGGGGCCAGTACGCCTTGGTTTACCGCGATCTTTATTCAGTATGGATGAGGAGTGAGGCCAAAACAGATACGGAGAATGTATAATAAGTCAGGTAAAAATTCTTGTCAGAACTAAGTCAATTTCGCGACAAAGCATACTGATGCATGCGGTCTTGTGATGAAATGAAGCTGATGTGACGGGTGGTGGACATCGAGGCAATGTATGCATAACTGGAAAAGCATCGAAAAACACGTTCATGGAAACCTTGGAAAACTCGGTGCAATTCAGATTAACTTCAAACCAACATAACAAACTTGATGCCTCAAGCTGCATGCAAAGAAACTACCGACATCCACAAACACAAGACAGTAAATCGAAGTATTTCAAATTGCATTTCAATCAAGCTGGGTTTGCTGTGCTTTTACGTCGTTTCACACATGCTACGAACGAATGCCTGTTCTGCAAAACAACACACGAACTAGCAGTACATGTTGTGAGGTAATCAACACATGGGGGCCATTGAAATCCAGCTGGTATAGATTCGTTAATTTGTTTTTTCCCGAGCAAATGTCCTACCAAATACTGACACTGAAGTAAATGAGCTTGCGCAAGACACAAGACACACAATTCCAACAAATTACCAACAATACCATATAGTCCGTAAAGATGTCCTCGTTTCCATCGTTCAGTTAACAAACATTTTCGCAGTAGTTAACCCAAGTAGTGGCCACGTTTTCCAAAATTCAATTGTGATGTAAAAGGCCCGTCATACAGTTAGCTCCTTGCCGAATCGAATAGTTTGTTACAATGGTGCAATCAAATTATACGATACATTTTCTTCACCTCTGAGCTGAACACACGTCTCAGACCGATAGTACTGTGTTCAACGGTCCGATGTTTTGTGGAAAAATCGGCTTTTAGGTAACAGCCAACCAGATGGATTTAGCTCGTGCACCGCAGTTTGGAGCCCATGGTCCAGACAGTCCAACATAGAAGAACGTAATGTTAATTTGGAAACGAAGACTTCTAAGACTAGTTGCACCAGTATTGTCATGGAACTGCTGCGGCAAGATAATAAGATAATCGTTCAGTTGTAACACCCTTTCGGTGCCTAGCTGCCATGCCACCTGAAGTAATCACGACAGGTTGCCCAAGCCCAGACAGAGGTCGAGATGCAGGGGTCGGGTTCGAATCACAGACCCAACAACTGAATTATAAGACTCACCTTGAAATCCGCTAACGAGAAAAATCCAGGAGGGACCTCCAAGCGTTTAGCTTCAGACGTATCAAGTGGTGGCGGAGTCTCCGGATGAAGTGAACTACACTCGCCATTGGTTAGTGATGCGCCAGGTATCGGAGTTACAGCACTGGACAGTGAAGAAGAGGAAGAATAAATAGAGGATTTTCGTAATGACGACTGCTCCGCAGATTCTAGTTGATGCGATCTAACAAGACGAGTCAGCTGACGCCGAAGTTCGCGATGGACCTTTTCTCCGCGGATTCGCTGCAGTTCAAGCTGAGTACGCAGTTCCCGCTGAGCATCTTCAGCTTCTTTTACAAAATGGTGTGCTTGGTCAAGCTTATCAAGTAAGCAAGCGCGCTCCAATCGCATTTCACCAAGCTGAGCATGAAGACGGGCAACATCCCCACAAACCATAGCCTCCAGTTCGGACAGTTTATCGCTCAATGTCTGGGTCGCCAAGCGGTAAATTGCTTGCGAGGCATTCGAAATATCCAAGGCTGTTCGCAGTTCAGCTACTTCTTGTAGAGAAAGCGGTTCCGAATCAAGCGCATCCGAAAGTCGATCAATTGTTTGAGCGGAGACGCTGGTCAAAGGTACGGAAATTGTTTGACAGCCTTGAGTTTGACGTGGTTTGTTCAGACTCTGCTGTAACTTAGTCAATTCAGCCGTCAGATGATGACATTCGGCACGTAGAGTTGAAGACTGAAGTTGGAAAGCGGCTTCGGTGCCTTGAATTTTTTCTCGGAGGTGTTTGTTTTCTCGTTCCATCTCTTCCATTCGTGTTCGGTCATGATTGTGAGAGTCGGCGAATTTTTGTGCAGACAACAGCTCAGATTCTAACTGTCGGACGCGGGCCTCAGCACGTAGGCGACGTTCATTGGCTTCAATATTCGCTTCTCTCAAGTCTAACAGCTGGGACTGGAAACGCTGGAACTCCTCGGCTGAAAGGGCTGTTTGCGCCATGAAGTACGCGTCTAAAAAAGAAGAGAAATGTCGGAAGGCAGGTCGACTTACACAACGTTGTGCAGCATGAATGAGTGAAAACACAAAGGTAGCTTACAACAGGCTTCGAAGCTGATTGGACATACGTGTGGTTCCAGTAGCCCAGTTACTGTGAATGATCCCCACGAACGGGAGCTCCTAAGTGACTGTTATGATAAGGTTGCATGAAGAAACTAAGGATGGATATATCAAGCTGTTACAACTGAACGACTACCCATTGTTGACGGAAACTTTTTGCGGATACTTTGCATTTCGCTCTCCAACGTGTCCGGCGCGCACATTGCTCGTGCCCCGATGAAGCTGCATTTTTCACTTAGAGGAATGAAGTTGAGAGCGGTTGTACTGCCCTGCTGACGCCTTCGTGCGATATGACACTTTTAGATGGACCCATCCAACAGTCTCTTGACTTTCACATCAAAAAGGGCGTTGTGTTGGCAGCCATATCTAAATTGAACTGAATGTTTGAACAGACTTGATTTAAAGTATAGAGAACCTGTGCGTACCTTACGGTTTACACAACCCCGAAATCCTCAGGACTTCACGTCTAGCCTATCCACACATTCAGAAAATGTTAGGAAAAAACTGCACAGCTGTAACACCCTTTCGGTGCCTAGCTGCCATGCCACCGGAGGGAAGCACGAGGGCTGGGATACTGCCAGGTTTCCCAAGCTTAGACAGGGGAAGTCGAGAGGCAGAGGTCGGGTTTGAACTACAGGCCTTCCAGGCTGATAACGCAATGCTCGTCTCGGATGTGAAAGTCAAGAGGCAGCCAGGTAACCCTATTTAAATGGAGATGTGCCGCCGGAGTATGTTGGGCGAAACAGTACACACCCACAGTTTTGACCCTCACCCAGCTCAGGCTGATTGCTGATGTGAGTCCACTGGCTACAATATTGATATTGCAAAGTTCCCAAGGTGGAACTGATTCCTTCATTTTCACTGCGGGTGGAAGATACCTCCTTGGTTTTTGTGCAGGATGGCGAGTTGTCCCGTTTTCCCCTTCACGGTAATCGAGCTACTTGCTCCGAGTTTCTGGTCTCGGCATCTTCTCAGTAGTACCTCTCATAAAGTGCTGGTCGGACAGGCGCTTGAAACTTTGAACAGTGTGAGCCTGGAACAACTGTGCAGTAGTTCTGTTCCATCCCGCTGTTATGTGGTTTGATAGTGATTTAGGGTAAATGTTCACTGCATTTGGAGCTTGTATTCATTCCATCTCGTGTATGAAGTGTGCTGATGGGAACAAGTACAGAAGCTCTGGGCGCCTCATGTATCCTACTACTTTGGAGTTGAAAAATAAGCCCACTTTGAGTCACCTGTGATGAAGCGCGCAGGGTTTAGTATTCTTGCCCGCACATATACTCTGTTGTTTCCGTACTCATTCGTGCTCCTAGACACTGTACCACTTTCAAGGCTAGTGATTCATCCCTGGTACAGGCAGGCTGCCAGGATTGCAGGATGAACGGATACGGCTTAGAGCGGCCCAAAACGCGCTGACTTCCACGTTTGAAGGGTATTCCTGGGCATTCAGAGAACATCATATCCCAGAAAGTTATGCAGTTTCCATCTTGCGGTTCACGCCCTCATGAAGGAGACACACATTACAGCACTAGTTTGATAGACTGTGATTCGATATGAGTAGCACACGACCGAGCCACCGCAGCTGATGGTGCTGGATACTTTCCGCGGCTGACATACCTGCTGAACAGCCAAATACCCGTTTTATAATTATCTCGTTATGAATTCGTTGACGCCATCTAAAACCAGCAACGCTTCTGAGGCATCGGTGGCCAAAAATCTGAAGACGCCTAACATCACCCGTCCATAGACAACATAACTTGCAACTACGACAAAATATGGCCCCTCCTGTAGCCTGTTACACGCGATTTTTGATGCTCAGTGAAGTGCGACTTTGACGCCGCAAGCGACGCAAATTAGCAAATGTGGTTCGAGTCTTTGAGATTCGTGCACTGACTTCATGACAATTCCATCAGAGCTAATACAACTACCCAGGTATGTAAAATTCTCCACAGCATGCAGTGATTCTACTTGAATTGTAAGGGATATGTTCAGATACTGCATGTTCTGGAGCACGACTTTACACTTTGGAGGTGCTACGCGCATGCCGAAAGATGGTATGATGGTGGCCAGATTATTCGAAAGGGCTTGTGCTTCACTTTGGTCTTCAAAGATAAAGGCCATGTCGTCTGCGTACTCCAAATCGACAGGGCCCTCACCAGCAACAATTTGAACATCGGATTTTTGAAGACCGTCCAGTATTCGCCTCATGATTTCATCAATGACGAATTTGAACCAGAAGGGAGAGGGTGGACATCCTTGTCTGACACCACTTTTAGGGAAGTTTTTACGGAGCCCACCATACATTCTCACATGTCGATGTATGTGAATATAGGGCCTGGATTACGTTCACAAACTTCTGGGGCACACTCTGTTGAGCAAGTGTGGTTAGCAGTACCGACCAATCGACAGAATCGAACACACCCTTTAAATTAAAGGACATCAAGATTGTGGGTTGTTTGTGCAAATAGCGTCACTCTAACACACGTGACGGAGTGTAAAGATGTGGTCAGTGCAGCCTCTACCCGGTCGGAAACTTGGTGCTCACTTCTGGGGCACACTCTGTTGAGCAAGTGTGGTTAGCAGTACCGACCAATCGACAGAATCGAACACACCCTTTAAATTAAAGGACATCAAGATTGTGGGTTGTTTGTGCAAATAGCGTCACTCTAACACACGTGACGGAGTGTAAAGATGTGGTCAGTGCAGCCTCTACCCGGTCGGAAACCAGCTTGGTGCTCACGGGTCGAGGATTCGTAAGATAACGGAGATTCAACGACGCTATCTGGCCTCACCAAAAGGTAGTAAAATCACACCCCTGTCGTTGCTATATTCAATGCAACCAACGATTTCAGAAGTGGGCAATATTATCGATCCAGTCCAGTTGTGTCTCGTTCTCCCCGACAGACGCAAATAGGCAAGGAAGGTACTGGCTAGGGGGTTCACCGTCATCCTTAAACACAGCAGGTGGAAGGTCGCCTGGGCCAGCAGGATGATGACGCTTAAGTGAAGATATACATTCGGACACTGCTGAGAGTGACGGGGCTGTATGGTCACAGTCCATCCTCGAGATAGCTCAGTCGTTAAGGCACCAACCTACTGACCAGAAGGTTCGTGGTTCAAACCCAAATTCAGCATCTTGACTGCTCCTGTCTAAGCTTGGACAACCTGACAATATCTCAGCCCTCGAGCCTCCTTCTGGTGGCAGGGGAGCTAGGCACCGAAAGGGTATAACAGCTGAACGATTATTGAAAGTTGAGGGTTCATATTTGAGGTAACAGGTGGCCAACTGAATTGTTTTTCAAAATACTGTGCCCAACGGTCCAAACGCTCCCCTCTGGTGAATAGTATAAATAGTGTAGTAGAGTTAACAATTGTACGTGGTAATCAATTCCGAATAGGTAAGACTGTGAAACTGGCAGTCATCGCGATACGCTTGAATGAGTGTCCCCCAGTATTAGTGTTTTCCTGTACATGGAACAGGAGCCGATGATGAGGATAATGTCCCAGGCATACGACACGTAAGGCATAAATTAGGTCAATCCTAATTGATCTATATTCTAGTGTGTACAAATTCAGGTTCCTACATCTGTCCTGTTATGGTGTACGTCGTAGTTGCTATATCATCCTCGTGGCTATTCGCTGCACTTTTTCCAACTTGTGTGTCTCGTCCCTGGATGAGGCCAGGTACACTGATGCACCGTATCCCAATACTCGTCGAACTAAGACCGTGTAGATAACAATGAACAATTGCTCCCTTCACACAGAGAAACTACTCTTCAGTGCCCATTATATGCGCAGGAATTTGTGGTAGGCGGTCCCTCGTTTTTAAATGGAACGGAGTAGANGCCGAGGTCCTTGGTATTAGTGTTCGAACGTAACTCCTATCCGTTTAGACGACAAGTGCGGTGAAATGTGGGCTTTCCTAAAGCAAGAAATCAGATTTACCCGGATTTATTGGCAGATTCCTTTCAACAGACCATTTTGAAATCATCTGTAGTTCTAGATTTAACATCTGTTAGTAATCTGAATTTTGAATGGTTCCCTCTCGTCAGCAAACAGAACACGAGGATTTCATGTCATTAATATGAATGAGCAAGAGTAGTGGTCCAAGTATAGTCCCTTGTGGAACACCACTTGAAGCTGGATGTCAGTTGGGGTAGTGTTCGTTTCCTCAAACTTTTCAGCATCTCCTACGAACGGATGAGTGTAAAAAGCAAGAGTCCCGCCAACGCCATACTCGCACAACCTTTTAAGTAGTTTGTAATGAAGTACTCGATCAAATGCCTTGCTGAAATCTATCGTAATGACACCTACTCGTTGTCCATCATCTATACTCTTCGCCAAGGGGTGGCGGGCAGCCAACAGATTACTAACACACGAGCTTCCTGATTGAAACTCATTTTGAGCAGAACTTAAGATGCTAGTCTTTCCTAGGAGTGAAAAGAGAACATTCCAGACTATTTTTCAATAATCGGAAAACAGTGAGCTGTGTTCCATAGGTGTTTTCCCTGATTTACTGCGGGTTCGATTGATTCAATACCCCGTGAGCACGTGGTTGTTGGGATTTTGCATCACCATCATCATCGATAGCATACCAGTGTTCAACACCGGTGCTTCGCTACTGTACAACCAAGATTTATTTGAAAGCCTCATTGTAAACAAAAGAATAAAGGTGGAACGGGAAGAAACCCACCGCTAGCCTACCACAGCAATTCCGAGGTGCACACACCTCCAGAGGAAATTTGGACAGAAACTGACAACAAGAACGCCACTGACGTCGACTAGCATCCATATTTTGTAGCGTATCCAACCGGGCAAGGTGGACATCACACGGTCTCCATCCTAGAAGGCGAGTCGCACTGACAGCACCTAGACCCTTCGTAATATCCCTCAACCCCTCCGCCAGATCAAAGATTGGCCACTGCTCTGCTTCCGCCACTCTGAATTGGGCACGAAAACAGCACTCTCTTCGGCAAACGGTGGCTCAGCGTGCGCGAAACATAGCCTAACCAACGCAGCTTCTGGTGCTGGACAGATTATTTGATGGAAGTCCCCGTTGCACAACCGAAAACCCGCTTTTTAATTGCCGAGTTACGGATTCGTCAACACCAACCCACATGAGCTATGGTTCTGAGACAACGGTTGTCGAACACTTGAAGACGTCTAAGTTCCGCTATTCAGACACGCCAAGTCTCACAGCCATACAACAAAACAGCCCTCACTGTAGCTTGATACCTACTTCCCTTAGGATTCAGGGACATACCATTTGACGCCATACATGTCACAAATTAGCAAATGCGACCCGATCCTTAGAGGTCCGTGCAATGACCATCTGTCACACTACAATCAGAACCAATACAACTTCCAAGATGCACAAAACGCTCCACAACCTCGAGCGCCTCTCCCCCGATTGTAATTGACGAGTTCGGTGACTGCATGTCCAGCAGCATAACCCTGCAGTTTGTGGGTATAAGATGCACACCGAAGGACGGAATGGCTTTGGTCAGTTCATCCAAGAACATCTGCGCCTTCTTCTCTTCAAAGACGAGAACGATATTGCCCGCATACTCCAGATCGAAAAGGCTTTCGTCATAGACTGTTTGAATACCGGGGTTTTGGAGAACTTCGGGCGTTCGTCTCATGATCTCGCCCACCACGAAGTTGAATAGAAACGGAGAGAGTAGACAACCCTGACGGACACCACTTTGTGTACGGGGGCTTTTTTAGAGCTCACCGTGTACCCTTGCACGTCCGAAAGTCTGGAACTACAAAGAGCTTATTATGTTCAAGAATTTCCGAGTCATTCCTTGGTGGACAATCGTGTCAAGACCGACCAACCGGTTCGAATGCGCCTTGGAAATCTAGGAATACTAGAATTGTGGGTCGCTTATACGTATGGCGTTGTTCTAGCACCTGACGGACAGTGAAGGTTTGCTCAACACAACACCTACCATGCCGGAATCCCGCATGCCGCTCTCGCGTCAATGTTCCCCGAGTAACCATAGGTCGATGAAGCAACAGTGACGCCAACAGTCTTGTTACGACAGGGGTCAAGCCAATCCTCCTGTGGTTGCGAGCCCCATTTTGGAAATGCACACTTTGACCGACTCTCCACGGCCGTCTGGAGCATACTCCTTTTCCTAAATACAAGTAAACAGATCGAACCAGCACTGACTGCAGTCCTCATGGTGACTTCACTTCCATCTCTGAACGGTGTGGGTGGGACGTCATCCGGACCAAAAGTTGGGTGGCGCTTGAGGAAACATATGCAGTCGTAAACCTCCGAGAGCGTAAGTGATTTCACATTCACCGCCCAGGATTATATGTCAACTGGGGGCTCCAGATGAGTGGCAGATGGTGACCACGACAAGCTTCGAGCATTCCGATCCCCTTCCATTTCTTTGGTTTCCTGCATACATACATATACAGTTCACGACCGACCCGCAAGCTCACTTTCCGTTAGACGGAATAGCACACTGATCCCGCTTTACCATTCGCTGTCAGGCGCTGCTACGGCCGAGAACCCCATTCTGCGCAAGATTGGCCAAAATTACCAGACGCTTGCCGGGCTGCAAGCCCACATCTGACTGGTGGAAAGTCTGGACCAACAGCCAATCATGACCCAGTGTTGGCCGAATACTGGTTGCCAATGCCGCATCCACAAGAGGCCAGAATTTCCAGTGTATTCCAATATATTCCAGCATATAAATGAAACGCTGTACAAATGTTCTTGACTTCGTTTTGGGTGGTGATACACCTAATGCACCTCTGATGGTTACTTTTGACGAGAACGCTAGCTTGGGAGGCTGAGATGTGAGAATGGACCAGAAAGCATGAGGATAGGGCCAAAAAGGATTTGGGTATCTGGGTCTCCTCAGATTTGTCCTTCTTACTGCACCCTGAGAAAGCGGCCCAAAAGGCATTCGCCATTTTACGGATGGTCCGACGCACCTTCTCCCGTATCACTCGCATGGACTTCCAAATACTCTATGGGGCCTACGTCAGACCGCCCCTGAAATACGCCAACCAAGTTGTCTACTCAGGACGCACGAAAGACGTCACCCTCATTGAGCATGTTCAGCGAGCCGCTACGAAAATTCTCGTCGGCCTCAAATCCGTGGACTACAAAACCCGTCTCCCGATGCTTGGCCTCTTTCCCCTAGAGTATCACCGCCTCCGAGGGGACCTAATTCTTGCTTATGCCCTGTTTGAACAAAACTTGGCCAACAGGTTTTTCACCGATGACCCAGGAAACACACGGCGGGGACATAGTAAGAGGATTTTCAAGCTCAGAGCGCACACACTCATTAGGCAAAATTTTTTTCAAATGTCGGGTAGTGGCTGCGTGGAGTGACCTTCCTTCGACGGTTGTCCACGCTCTTTCCAGAACCCAGTTTAAAGCATTTCGAAACATTTATTTATACAAATCCTCGAGTTGGCAAGCATACTGCCCTGCGCTGAGAGCATAAAGAGCAGTGCTACGCCCTTTTTTCACTTCTGCCTTTCAGGTGAACGACGGCCGCTGAACAACAAGAACAAAACCGACCCGGGAAACTTGGGCAAAAGCCTCGATCCTGTGTATCAATCTGTGAATCCGTGACCGAGGATAAAGCTGGGGAATTTAGCGCTTCTTCACTTTCACTTGATGTCTGACCCCTCAGCTCACTTGGTAAAGTCTGGATAAAGGCACTCTGGATCGATTGGTCTGCGACCCCGAACAAGCTTAAAATTCTCTTTCAGCTTCCTCAAGGAGAAAGAGATGTAACACCCGAGGCGCATCCTGAAATCACAGCCTACCAGCCCCGACACCCGAATTTATTTAACTCTCCGCAGCCGCCACAATCGAGCAATATTCTTAGAGTTAAGCACCAACTTCTCGCACTGTAGCCGAGAATCTTTGAAAAATGTTGTGAGTACCCCTGGTTTCCTAAACCCCATTGCTCAAAACTCAGTATAAAACGTACTTGCTTTTTAAGCTGAAGAATCGCTATCCTCACTACGGAGGACGAAACTCTATCAACCCATCCACCGAGCCCGGCAAAAAGATCAAAGCCAAGTTCCTAATACCTCTGCGAATACGCGAAGAGCCTGTCACACTAGAGTATTGAGCACTACACATCAAACCTATCTTCGAAACTTAAGTCGAATAGCTTGCAATATGAAACTACCGTCTTTCCAGCTGCCAAGTTTACTGATAACACCAAGCACAGCCCATTAGCAAATGGTCAGAGCACGCAGCTTCTCTTTGGTAGAAATGGAGCTAAATCTAATGGATGTGAGCAAAGCAGACACTGTCTTGTAACAGTCCAGAAATTGGTGACGGAAACTCCTTCAATTTACCCCGTCCTTCGTTTGGCAATCTTGTCTCCCTTATACCCCGTTGTAAAATCAAAAGCGGATACCGATCTAAACACGTTAAAAAGACTGACTGAAAATGGTGTCAGCTTGGGATAAGCTTGACAGCTGAATCAGTAAACGGCTTGCCTAACTATTGCAGTAAACTAACGCTCCAAATAGGCACGATTGCTTTGGTAGCACATGTCGGTTTTGAATTTGCAGAGATCTTTGTCAGCCTCTTTCGGTAGAACAAATTGAAGGCATAATATCCTGGATGCTTTTGTCGCAAGCTCACCTGGCTGTTTCTAATTATAAGGAAAACGACAAGCACCATCTCTGATCAAACGAAGTTGAATGTAGAACACTCGCTAACACCAGGCAGCAAATTTTAACCTCGTTACTGCATGCTTAACTCTGCTTTTCTTTGTCTCATTTTCCTCCTGTTGTATCGGAAATCTTATTCTTTCTAGCGGATGTAGTTGAAAATGTTTTGGGCTTTACAACCCTGATGCCACAAACTATCCATGAATGTTTGTATTATAGAAAATACGTTCTAACCCTTCCCCTGCACAGATATTATTGTTTTTATACATTTTTTACAACTTTACGGGAACAGATAGCCCTCCGATCAACGAGAGAGGAAAACCGTTTGCCTTAAACAGCTATCGGAGCCTAATCTCACGTTCACTAACTATATAGTATGTAAAGTATCCAAAACATAATTTTGTATGATGCATTGTTACCCTATAAACTGCTCCGCTAACATTGAATTGAGTTTGGTTACATCACCCCGTACTTGAGCAATTTTACTCTGCATTGACACACGCCAAGACCAGTGATATTCAATGCAGGACGGGTTTTTGACACCACACTTCTGCCGCGAGACAACTTAATGATATTAGTGATAATATGTTTACTTCCCAATTTGCGGGGCCATGCTAATTGAAGGCCACTAAAAGTTGAAACCGGCGGGCAACGAGACAACTGGAGAAAGGGACAAACAACGAGACAGCCCTACAATGTGAAAGGTCACCATAGCTGTGGAAACAAAAACTGAGACCGGTTGGCTGAAACTGAACGATTGCTGTGGTCCATGAGTGACCAAGGGCGGTTGAGTAAACCGCCAGGATCACATGAGGCGAAAATGGGCGACCAGTATTCGCACAATGGAACTGAATTCTGAAAAGCTACGACGTCTTCCTGATGACTAAAGTAGCATCAGTCGATCAGAGGTCATCGTCCACTTCCCATGACTGGGTGTGAAGACCGCCCCGTTGACCGCACCCTATGAGTAAAGTTGGGTAGTCATAATTCTTCAATACGGAGAGGAGAAAGATGCAGGGTGGACACATTACCCGATGAAGATGGCACTTATCAGCACAGGTGTGAACCCTCTGAGTGTTTACAATAGAAAGTACGATTCAGTGAAACTGGGCTTACCTTGTCTTGTCAGTTCCAACGCAATGTTACTCTACTCTCGACGGTCATAACCTTATAACCTAACACCACTGCAAGACACACGCATGACCATTTGGCAAACCAAGCTTAAAAGTAAGCCATGGCTCTAAGCATGTTTTGTGAAATGATACTGTTTCCTGTATTCCAGCCACACATGATATGCAAAGAAGACATGTGTATTGGACGATTAATGTTGTTAGAGGGGTGCGCTAACTTTTTATTTGGGTGACCGCTGGTCGCGAAACTAGAATCTCAAGATCAGGTGTTGTAAATTACATTTTGACTGAGCCTGTCTGCAGAGTTTCACGTAACTCTTGTACACTAACTACTCAATTTCACTCTGACTCTGCCCTATTTAATTGAGCTTTTTTGACGCCTAAGCTTGCCAGTGCCACCCCCGCGACAGGTTCCTATTTCTAGACACTCGCCTCGTAGCTCAAAAACTACACTTCAACGGCCCTCACCATAACTTTTAATTAGCATATATTTAACCATAACAGAACTCTTGAGTAAGATAAAGGCGCAGGATACCATCATTTGTGCTTTTGTCTGTCAATGGAGTCTGCTGCAATCTCCAGTAACCGGTCGGAGTCCGAATTTGCACGCAGCTGATAAGTTCAGACCCACTCCTTCTTCTTACCTCTTTTGGTCTGTCGCGCAGGTTTGCATCTTATCTAGTTTTCGTTCTTGTCGACTCGTTTACACCGACATTAGCCTCAACAATCTGACCTAAACTATGCGCGGGCATTTGGGGCTGTGTTTCGACTGAGAACTGTGAGATTTAATCCTCGTTGCTCCTGCAAACATCCTTCAACCCAGACCGAATAAGTCGACAATGCCACCACTCCTGTCTTCCCCTGAGCGATTTTTAGGCACTAATCCTCATCATCCATTCCATCATCGTGTACAATGGAGCACCTCGAATCGAAACGGCCCGACCCCCAGTCCTATCACTGTGCAAAGCGAGTCCTTTCAGACTGTTTGGTAGTACTAACCGAATAGCCATTTGAGTTACATCGTGCATAACTCTACCCTCCTGTTATTAGAAGAATGTCGGATTCACACAGACCTGGCTAATCTTACAGCCCGTGTGCATAAGACGGAAAGTGAACTAGCTTTTTCAGAAGCAGCCATTTTCCCACCCTTTGACTTCTTACACAACTTTGATCCGTTAAATCTTGAAAGGCTTCAACTAGCATTGACGGGATGCCTCTGAGATTTGTCAGCATAAGGACTGCCGTCAACAGGTCCTGATACGTAATGCAACTGATCCTGCTCAATCCCACACAAACTGTCTCCTTAATAGCACGTAACACCGCCAGCATATTTCGATGACTCCAAAAGTCATAGACGCCTTTGCGTTACTCAACGAACGTGCGATCCAAGGAGGAAAACAATGAGGTACATCTGCTAACATCGGGGACATACAATCATCTCCACTACCGATCACTAGCGGAGTCATCCAAGGAAGCGTGCTAGGCCCCATCCTTTTCTTACTATACATCAATGACGTCTTCGGCGCCATATCCCACGGCAAGGCTTTCCTCTTCGCGGACGATATAAAAATCGCGTACACATTCCCCACCTCTGCAAAAACCCTTGCCTTTCACCAGATTAAGCAAGACCTAGATTCACTGACTCGCTGGTCAAACGACTCTGGCCTTAGCTTCTCCTCCACAAAATCCTGTATAACTTCCTGCCGCTGCTCTCTCCCGGCTGATGCTTTCACAATTAATGGAAATCCTATTACTCATTCTACAGAGATCAAAGATCTCGGCCTCAGATACTCCTGTACTTTTAGCTTTTCCCACCAGGTGCAATATCAGGTAGCAAGAGCGCGCAGGCTCAGTTTTTTAATACTGCGCTCCTGCCACCTTCCAGACACGATGGTCGCAATCTTTAAGCTATGCGTACGACCAATCGTGGAATTCTGTCCCACGTTCTCCTCCCTCTACACCCAAAGTTGCAGGCTCGCAATTGAAAGCGTCCAACGCTCATCTACGAAAAAACTCTTTCCTCGGTCAAACCCCCTCTCTTACCGCTCCCGCTGTCAAATCCTAAGCCATGAACCACTGTGGTCTAGACGGTCAAAGTTGAATCTAGCTCTCTTGCACCGTTTGCTGTATAAGAACGCCTTTGTAGCAAGGGCTAGACCAAGCATAAACTCACAACTTCGTTACAGACTCCGCAACTCCTGCAATCTCTTGGTGTGCCCCCAGCCCGCACAAACCTACGCCACTACTTCTTTCCAGTTTATTACGCTCGCATCTGGAACAGCCTTCCTGAGCAGCTGCGAAGCATCACGCGTCTTTATGCTTTTTCTCAGTCTGTAGACAAATCCTTTACCTGTGAAACTGCTGCCGCCCCACTTAATACTCAATTACCCTCTGACTTCCTCTACGAATGAGGTCCGGTACGCATATGAGTTGAGCGACGTTACAGTTAGTAGGCTAGTAAAGGATCCTGTTATCATTTCTGCCAATCCTCTTGACCCACTTTAAGCGAATCAAGGACCAAATGCCAACTTGATCTAAATATGCAGCGTTACTGGCCTAGTGGTTTTCTTTTTTTATCTTTTTCCCCGTACCAACTTACACCTCGCACAAGTCTAGTTCCTACACCGGACTACTCTGTCAACTCTGTCTAGCGTCTATTGTTCTCGTCCAAATTCTACTGACAAAAACCAAATCAAAATTAGCTATTTCTTCCCCAAATCACCGCACGACTTAATCACCAACTAATTCTAATTATGCTGTGTTAC